>NW_010387635.1:313913-434746 GCF_000414095.1 Morus notabilis
GCTTGCCGGTGAAATTGTATCTTGTAAATGTTGATCGGCCCGATCCCAATCCTTAATGCAAACCAAGGCTTCAATCAACATTGAGTGACTGGTCTTTTAAAATAGAGATCATCAAATAGCGATGAAGTTATTAAACCAAACCAATCATTGAGTGACTTTTGATAAATTATCAATTTACTTTGGTTTGCAAATATAAAGTTACTTTGATATAGAGTCACAAAGAGAGTGAAGAAAGTTGAAGAAAAAAGTGGATAATTAAGAGGATGATGAGAGATTGTGAACAGAAAAATAGATAAAGATAGAAAGAAGAGTGATATAGAATAGAAAAACACGAGTATCTATAAGAACAAAACCAGCATTATATAGAAACAGCACTTTTTAAAAATAAACAATAATAAAAATGTGATGGCAATGTGTTTCTTTCCTTGTGTATATTGTTTTTTGAGGAATCCTTTTATCATGTGATTGATTATAAAAAAGGGTCAAGAATGTGAAAACTGAAATATTAAACTGCTAAAATAGGAATTTGCTCTTTCTATTAAGGAATTGTGTGTTTACCTTAATTAAAACGTTAAAAATTTAAATAACAAATATGGGCATTGGGTCTAGTGGTATGATTCTTGCTTTGGGTGTGAGAGGTCCCGAGTTCGATTCTCGGAATGCCCCAATTTGTAGCAACTAATATTTTCAGGCGGTTTCGGGCAACTCGGGCTTCGGGCAAAATTCGGGTTTTCAGGCTTATTTTCGGGTCGGGCAATTCGGGCGGGTCGGGCAGTTCGGGCATGGTCGGAAAATTCAAAAAATTTCTGGCGGACGGCGGCGGGCAAGAGAATCAGTGTCAAATTCGGGCTGCCCGAGCCCGAACCCGAAAATCTAACTTGGGCGGGCGGGAGATGGGCTTGCCCGCCCGAGCCCGAAAAAATTCGGGCTTCGGGCAGCCCGCCGACCCGAACTTCCAGCATTGTTCGTAGGTATTAGTTTTTATTTATTTATTTATTTTGTTTCCTTATTTCTCATTTAATTATTTAGGATTTTATTGCCATTTTATTTAATAGGATAGTGTTCGATTTTTCCTTTTAGTTTTAAAATTAATTATGAATTGATTTTTGTAATCTTTACTTTTTGATAAGTTAGGATTTTATTTTGTTTCCCTATTTATAACATTTAATTATTATATTGTTGCCTAATTTAATTTTTCCTTTTAAGTCATTATTAATTTTTAAGATTATGATTAGGTTGTAATTAGTTGACTAATTTAGATTCCTAATCTAGGAATTTCATAATTTGGTAGATTTAGGTTTTTAACTTTAGGAATCATTTCCATTAATTAGATTACATTTCATAATTTATTCAATAAAATTTAATAATTGGTTTTGAGGATAATTGTGTGGTTACGTTGAAAGTACAATCTGAGGGAGTTCTGTCTAGGAAAGTTGGTACTTAAGTATGTCTCACCCCACCAATCTTTCCTAGAAACGTTGCTCTGTCTAGGAGACTATTCATTGAGCCAAGAGCTATAGTCTTTTTTGGGGGCACTCTCGGTGGTTACAATTTACGTTATTATATAATTATTTTCTTCTGTGTTGATTAAAATTAAAAATAATAAATAATAATAATAAATTAAAAATTAAAAAAAAACGATTTGGGTGAATGTATCGGTATAGAGATGAACTAGGGAGATTTGCTCAACGTCCAGACTTAGAAACCCCTAGTGAAATTCTATCCGACTCGTCTTCTACACCTCAATCTTCACATTCGTCGTTGGAATTCATACTTCAAACTCTATTCGCAATGGCACAACACAAGGAAGTTCAGTAGAGGAGGCTGCAAGATTACCTGCACCCAACTCGAACGGCTACCCCATCGTGCATCATGTTCCCACCAAATGCACCGCCTACGGATTTCAAGCCGGGCATGATTGCACTTCTCTTAACTTTTCACGGGTTATAGAACGAGAACCCATATGTACACATCTGGGAGTTTGAAGAGGTGGTGGCCACCTTTCACAACCATGCTAAGGCCGCAAACACCATCAGATTGAAGTTTTTCCCTTTCTCTCTGAAGGACAAGGCCAAAATCTGGTTGTATTCTCTTAGGCCTAAGTCTATTGGTACGTGGGAAGAAATGACGATGACATTCTTCAACAAGTATTTCCTACACCATAAGACCAATAATTTGAAACGACAGATCTCGAATTTCACGTAGAAGGAAAATGAAACTCTATATCAAGCTTGGGAACGTTTTAAAGATCTGTTAAATCTGTGGATATGAAAGTTGGCGCCTCGTAAGCTATTTTTACGATAGACTCACAATCTGAGAGTGCCAATTTGTTGAGATGATATGTAATGGAGATTTTCTCCAAAAGGATCTTAACGGCTATCGAGTACCTGAATGAGTTAGCTGAGAAAGCTCATACTTGGACTGGACCGAATGCTACTGAGAGCACCAGTAGGTCCCGACCAGTTAGAGTTTATTAATTAAGGGAAGAGGACAGCCTCAAGGCCTAAGTTGAAGCTTTGACAAAGCAAATCGAGGCCCTCAAAAGCAAAGATAGTAAAGGACCCCACATGGTGGTAAGGACAGATGCACATGAGCCTTGTTTTGTTTGTGGTGGAGTGGACCATCTAGCTCAAGATTGTCTCTCCTTTAGTGAAATGATGGGGGTATATGAGGAGCTGTACAATGCATTAGGCACATACAATAAGCCTTATGGACCCTTCTTAGAAACTTATAATCCTGGTTGGAAAAACCACCCGAATTTCAGTTGGAGAGATCCAAACCAACATGCACAATCATCTGGAGGGCAATGGAGATCAGAGCAACAATCTCAACTACCAATGACATATTTTGTGCCTCAGAATAACATGCAGCCAAAAGGAAATTCTCTAGAGGATACCCTAAAAGTTTTTATGGACGCGTAAAATAAAACAAATCAAAGGGTTGATTTGATGCTCACGCAGCTGGTGAAAGAGAATAAGGAAATAAAAAGTCAGATCACAAAGCTGACAGAAGCTTTAACCGTTCAGCAGCGTGGTAGATTTCCATCACAAGCCCAGTCCAATTTAAGAGGACAACACATGGCTCAAACTTCTAACTTTGAAGGTCAAAATATGCAGTTAATGCCATCTCTACTCGAAGTGGTAAGAATTTGGACACGCCATTGACAAGTACAACCACTTCGAGTAATGAAGAATCGGCTTAGGAAAAGGAAGAGCCAACAAAAATTCCAGTAAAGGTGCCTTTCCCCCAAGCTCTCCGACCTGCTTAGAAAGTGCCAAAAAATCAAAGTGAGATCCTAGAGCACTTGACACAATTAAAGATCAATCTTCCTTTACTACATGTGATCAAGCAAATGCCAACCTATGCCAAGGTTATTAAGGATCTGTTGACCATATAGAGAAAGCACCATGTCAAGAAAATTGCATTCTTAACAATGATTAAGCAGAAGACACCACTGAAGTATAAAGATCCTGGCTGTCCCACCATTTCCTGCACCATTGGGACATGCGAATTCGGCCAAGCATTGTTGGATCTTGGAGTGAGTGTAAATCTTATGCCTTATTCAGTTTACTCGCAACTTGGTCTTGGAGAGATTAAGCAGACACCTATAGTACTGCAATTGGCCAATCGATCCATAAAGAAACCACATGGAATAGTTGAAGACGTGTTGTTGCAAGTTGATAAGTTCTACTATCCCGTGGATTTCGTTGTTTTGGACACTCAGTCAGTGGTTAATGTACAGTTAAAAATCTCGATCATCCTTGGAAGACCATTCCTTGCGACAACAAATGCCCTAATTAATTGTAGAAATGGTCTAATGAAGATCTCTTTTGGGAACATGACTCTTGAGGTAAATGTTTTCAACATTGTAAAACAACCACAAGGTGACGACGAGTGTCACCAAACATTCATGATTGACACACTTGTCGAATAGGAGCTTCTGCTGCAAAGCAACTCTGAAGATCTTGAAAACCTCCTCTAAAATTCTGAATCTGAGAGTTCCAGTCCTTGTGAGCTGGCTAACATTTTTGCCATTTTCAAAGAATCACAGGACAAAGGAACCAAGTTTGGGCCACCGTGTTTTGAGGAGCTCCCGCAGAAAGAGAAAAACTGAAATCATCCATCGAGTAGGCCCTAAAAGTCAAGCTAGCCCAACTACCTGAGGATTTAAAACATGCGTTCTTGGGAGATGAAGGCACATTTCCTGTCATCGTCTCGTCTAAACTCGATGCATCGCAAGAACAACGATTGATCGACATGCTGAAAGAGCACAAATTTGCATTGGGTTGGATGATTAGTGACATCAAGGGTATTAGCCCATTAATTTGCTCCCATCGAATTCATTTGGAAGAAGGGACTAATCCACGAAGAGACCCCTAAAGACGCCTGAATCCAACCATGAAGGAAGTAGTTAAGAATGAAGTTTTGAAATTGTTGGATGCTGGCATAATTTATCATGTTACTGATAGCAAGTGGGCTAGTCCAACCCAGGTAGTGCCTAAGAAATCGGGGGTTATTGTGGTGGAAAACGAGAAAGGGGCTCTAGTTCCCACAAAGGTCGTGACTGGTTGGCGCATATGTATTGACTATCGCAAGCTTAACGCCGCCACTCGCAAAGACCATTTTCCACTTCCATTCATCGATCAAATCCTAGAACGTGTGGCAGGTCATCCTTTCTATTACTTTCTCGATGGCTATTCTGGGTATTATCAGATAGAGATAGCATTAGAAGATCAGGACAAGACCACATTCACATGTCCTTTTGGTACTTATGCCTTTCGGTGAATGCCATTCAGACTGTGTAATGCGCCGGCCACATTTCAAAGGTGTATGATGAATATTTTCAGCGACATGATCAAAAAATGCATGGAAGTGTTCATGGATGACTTGACAGTCTTCAGAAATTCATTCGACACGTGCCTTCTCAACTTGGAAGTCATTCTGTAAAGATGTGAAGAGAAAGGTCTCGTGCTCAATTGGGAGAAGTGTCATTTCATGGTGTCATCCGGCATAGTTCTTGGGCATATTGTTTCTAAAAGAGGAATCGAGGTCGACTGCTCCAAGGTTGAACTTATTTCTAACTTGCCCACCCCCAAGGCCGTTAAGGATGTTAGATCTTTTCTGGGGCACGCCGGATTCTACATGAGGTTCATTCAGAACTTTTTATCTATAGCGAGACCGCTAAGCAACCTTCTACCAACCTCCTAGCAGATTTTCATCTATTTCCCTTTGAAGGATCGATTGAAGCGTCTATATGCTTCCCGTCACACTGCTAAGGAAATGACGTGGCACATGCAGGGGCGTTCGAGGGATGAAGACTCAATGCGTCATCCAGTTGATGGTACAGAGTGGAAAGATTTTGATGCAAGACATCCACAATTTACACGTGAACTGAGAAATGTTTGATTAGGGTTAGCTACTGATGGTTTCAACCTATTCGGGAATATGAGTCTATCATACAGTATGTGGCCTGTTATTGTGACTGCATATAATTTACCCTGTGGCTATGTATGAAGGACCCATATAAGATGTTGACGTTATTGATTCCTGGTCGCAATGCTCCTGGGAAAGATATTGATGTGTTCTTAAGGCCCCTTATAAATGAGCTAAAGGAGTTGTGGGATGAAGGGGTTGTTGTTCTTGATGTTGCTACGAATACGTCGTTTCAGATGCGGGCTGTGTTGCTGATGACAGTTAATAACTTTCCTACTCGTAGTAGTTTATCTAGTTGGAGTGGTTGATTAACGCACAAAAGTGATGTTCAGAACGACTTTTTTACGACGACACGTGTTGTCGTAAAAAGCAGTCATCCTTGATAGAATTTTCTGGAATCTTTTTTTCTGACGACATGTGTCGTCGCAAAAAAGTCGTTCTGAAAAGAGTTTTATGGAACCATTTTTTGCAACGACGTTTTGTATAGTCGTCAGAAATATCTGGAACCTATTCGCGGGAAATTGCCAAATTTATGTTGTTGTTTGGCCATGTCACTGCCAGCTGTACGCATTAATATTTGTGACGACAGGTCCTCGCAAATAATGTACAAACTGACGCCATATTGGTTTTGGCGCCAATGGGTATTAGCGAAGACATGTCGTCGCTAATATGCCGTTTCATTTTAGCGATGACATATCGTCGTAATTTTATAAATTTTGTGCAACGACGTGTCAATGCAAATATTGAATGCGACAACAAGTCGTTTAACAATTTTGTTTTCTTTTAAGTGACGACATGTCGTCACTAATACTGTAATTTTTGCAACGACAAATGTCGTCGCTAATAACCCTTTTTGTTGTAGTGAGATGGGGCGTTTTGATCAGATAGAAATGACATTGTTTCAAGTAAAAGATCAGCACAACGACAAATAGCTTCTATAAATTACATGTCATTTTTCTAAGATACATTACACATAAGGCTTGGTTTTACTTACAACATACATATCGCCCCCTTCAAATCACGGCATGTCTACGACACGCGTTTTAAATTCCCAATTTGTGAATTACATATTGTTTTCTAAATCACACGTCAAATACAAAACGACTTTTATAGATCCTATCTCCAATTCTGGCAACTAAAAATTTAATCTTCTTGATCCTATGTACGCCCATTTAGATTAAGAAAAAACAACATTTAAGAGCAAATAGGGAAAAGCTTCAGCATCAATGTTTTGTTCAGTAAATATTACAAGATAAAAGGCTGTGTTCTTGCTTCCAACAATAGTTTTACCCATTTAAATCGAATAAGGATATACATATGTACACATGATTTTTGTAAAATTTTTCCATATGTGATTTTTCCATATATATATATATATATATATATATATATATTGATTCTAACTACCGTGGTGGTGGTATATACGACCTCCTAAGGGCTCTTTAATTTCGCAGCGTAGGATTGATTTTCATTAATGTTTGCAGTGACACTGAAATTATATACCTCTTATCAATCTATCGGATATGGTTTAGACTTTTGATTTTTGACTCTTGCTAGATGCTAGTGGATGAAAATATAGGTTAGATATATATATATATATATAATCAAATGCTATTCCAACAGGGCAAAACATTTCACTCTCATGCATCCATGAATCAATTTTTTGCTCACAAAAATTTATACACACACACACACACATATATATATATATATATAAATCAAGCACTAACCCAACTAGACATCTGCATCCTTAAGCTTCTCCCTCTATTTAATATTATTAATAAGAACAAAAGATA
Source organism: Morus notabilis (assembly GCF_000414095.1). Classification (NCBI taxonomy): domain Eukaryota; kingdom Viridiplantae; phylum Streptophyta; class Magnoliopsida; order Rosales; family Moraceae; genus Morus; species Morus notabilis. The sequence continues at coordinate 321,143 of NW_010387635.1, forward strand.
AAAATTTAACAAAGGATTAAGAATACATCAAAAGTCAAATTAACAGACATCCGCATGAAAAATAAAGATCCTACAAGCAATTAAATATGAACAAGCGGAGAGCTAATACCACAAGCTTAAGGCGAAACTACACCGTTGGGGTAAAACTAGAAGGGAAAATAAATTAAGACATGATATTCAAATTTCTTTCTTATCACTCTTGAATTATATCACTCTTGATGAAATGTCACAATTCGTTTCAGTCCTCTAATTAATGTATCTGTCTCCAATAATGGCTATCTACCACGAACACGTTGATCACATGCGTTGCAGTCCTCTAATTAATTTCTTTCTTATTGGCTTGTACTCTATTATTCAGTTTTAATGAGAATAACATTTTCTCTCTCTAGACAAACAGTTTTTCCTTCGTAATATGTTCTGGCCCTTTTCTGTTTGTAATGAGTAAATAGGGTATGTTTGGGATATATGATAAACTTTCTTTTTAGTACTAGTTTTGTCTATTAATATACCGGTTTTTGTTATTCTCTTTGTTAACATTAAAAAAAAAAAAAATTCTTTCTGTTCTGGGAAAAAGGAATTAAGTAGGATATGGAGTATACATATAAATATTATTGGTATAAAACGATTAGTAAAAATAGTTATCAAACACGCATATAAGGAAGAAGAAACAAGCCAAATGCAACCTTAAAAAAAAAAAAAAGAAAAAAAAAACGAAGTATTAATGGTTAAGATTTTTTCAATTAAAAACGCTCTCTACGTACTACGATAAGGGGAAGCATTTCTTCAAAGAAGGATGCTGTTATCGAAAAATTCGACAGTAAATTAAAATTAAGGATAAGATAGCAGTTCAACTTTCTTACTAGATTATAGGAGTACCAATCTGATGGAACAATATGAGATTGCCAATAGCATTGCTTAATCTGAAATTGGCGTGGAATTCACACAATTACACTCCCATTTTATAAGAATAAAATTGGGTAACTGAATATGCGATTTCCCACATCCATATAATTTTTTTCTTTTTTTTTTTTTTAAAGCTCACACCCATATAATATTAGGTAAGAAAAATTTAGTTCATATTTCAACCGAATTGTCACCTACCAATATTCTTTCTATATTAAATCGCCCACTCTTTTGTTTTAATGAAAAGAAAAAAAAAACATGAAATAAATAAATAAATAAACTCTGAATACGAATAATGACTCCATGTTAATCACTCTGGAGGGATAATGGATCAAGTTAAGTGAGTACGAATAATGATCACTCCATGTTTTCAAAAGGAAAGATAATAAAGTAATTAATAAATTTAAGTGAGTACGAACTAGGAAGATATTTTTCCATAGAAGGCAGAATTCCAAAACTCAATATATATATATATATATATAAGAGAAAAAGAAAACATAGGTTAATCACTCTGGAGGTCACATACCTGAACTATAAACTCACGCCATATAAAAAGAAAAAAAAATCCCAGAATGAAAGAACATTTTCAGATGAATGAACATGTTTGTGATGAAGTAATACAGTATAACCTTAATAAATTAATACTCAGATAAAAAAATAACCTCGATTAAATAATATTTTTGGCCGGACCCAATTGATCCCAAGAGTATTTATTTATCTCGATTAGTTATTAAATTTTCATGGTTAAAAGTATATTAATCTATAGAGGTTTTACTGTATTACTACAAGTACAAATCCAAAAAAAAAAAAAAAAAAAAAAAAAAAAAGAGAAAGAAATTAGAAAAACGTGCGGTTTGTAAGTAGGCACGTAGGGTTCAAAGAAGGATAGAGAATATATTTTTAAATAAATGAACATGTTTCGGTCCTTTTGGAGATAATATTACACTTAGTACTAATCGAAAAAAAAAAGGAAAATAAAAAAACGTGGTTTGGAGGTACGTAGTTGGGGTTCAAAAACTCTATATATAGACACTGATGCAATCTCATGCATGAACCACCTTACTACTACTTGCAAGAGAAAAGAAAAAAAGTAATCAAGATGATGATCAACTTCCGCAGCGCTAGCCTTATAATAATCTTGGCCCTTAGCTTGTTGGTAGGAACATCCGGGGCTCAACAATGTGGAACACAATATCCCAATTGTAACTGTCCGGAGGGGTATTGTTGCAGCACCTACGGATAACGCGGCAAATCAGACGCCTACTGTGCCACCGGAACCTGTCAATGCCAATCCCCCGCTCCTTCTCCTCCACCGCCACCGCCTCCACCGCCTTCACCACCTCCTCCCTATGTCCCGCCGCCTCCCCCTTCTCCCGAAGACGTCAGCAATATCATTTCTAAGGACCTCTTCGAAGAAATGCTTCTCCATCGGAACGATCCGCGTTGCCCTGCTCATGGCTTCTACACTTACGACGGTTTCATTACCGCCGCCAGACGTTTCCCTGAGTTTGGTGCTACCGGTACTCTTGAAGATCGTAAGAGAGAGATCGCGGCTTTCTTTGGCCAAACTTCTCATGAAACCACAGGTACTAATTACTCTCTCTCTCTCTTAAGAAATTTACGTACGTTAGAACGTATGTATAACGTATGTATTATTGTGTAGGTGGAGCAGGATGGCCCGACGCACCGGATGGTCCATACACCTGGGGATATTGCTATACACTGAATGGCCTTGTGTTCCTGGTCAAGATTATTACGGCCGAGGACCCATCCAAATTAGTTAGTAAGTAGTAATCTAGAAATTGAATTAAGTAATAATTAAGTTATGGATGTTCGTAATTAGTTAATTACTTTTTGAGAAATATCAGTTATTTTCACTCATAATTGTTTGTTAAAAAATTCGTTTTTGAAACATATCAGCAACTACAATTACGGACCAGCAGGAGCCGCACTTGGATTAGACCTACTTAGCAATCCCGATCTGGTTGCCACAGACATCGTTGTATCATTCGAGACGGCCTTATGGTTTTGGGTGACTGTACAGGCCCCCAAACCCTCATGCCACGATGTTATCACCGGCCAATGGACGCCAAGTCAAGCTGACAAAGATGCCAACCGACTTCCAGGCTACGGTTTACTTACGAACATCATCAATGGAGGTCTAGAATGTGGCCATGGTCCTGATGATAGGGTGGAAGATAGAATTGGCTTCTATCTGAGGTACTGTGAGTTGCTGGGAGTGAGCCCTGGGGATAACTTAGATTGCTATAATCAAACTCATTATGGGGTTACTCTTCGGAATAATAATTTAAAATATGGGATACTCAAAATGCCTGTAGACATGGCATAATAACGTATATGGGACGAGAATAAATCATCATATTATTAGCTTTCTCATATCAACAGAAAGCTAGTAATTTGCTATATATTACTATATATGTTGCGTGCATGTAATAAAATAAGCACTCCTCATCAACTGCTTGTAATAATAAAATAATAAGCACCTCAGCTTAGTGTAGTGTGCTTTTTATATGATTTGTATCTGTAATAAAATAATATTAGCTTGCTCATATCAAATTTTTTTTTTCCCTCAAGGCCCTTAAGATCTACCCTTACCATAGGAATGATGCTTCAATTTTTTTTTCTTTTTTTAGACAGAGAAAAAAATTATTAAAAACACGGAAAGGAAAAAAAACAAAAAAAAAAAAAAAAGAAGTAAAAAGAAGAAGGAAAAACAAACTAAATGCAAACTATAAAAAAAAAAATGAAGTAATCTAAGAGAAAAATCTCAAGACTTTCTTAATGTTAAACCATTGCCACCAGAATCAATGAAAGCATTTCTTTAAAGAGGAATGGTGTTATCCAAAATTTTAAAACTGAAATTAAGGATATATAAGATTGCTGCTTTAAGTTCATTATTAAAATTATGAGTACCCATTCCTCAATCCCAATTGTATGGATTTTTCATGCCAAACTTAAGATAAATTTGGTAAAAGAAGTTTATTATGTCCCAACTAAATCGACACCTACAAATAAATTATTTTATATTAAATCTCTCACACCATTTTATTAATAAAAAGAAAAATACATGGAAAAAGAAAAACTCTGAATCTAGTCACAACAATTAAATAGTGAATGCTTCTTAATGGAAAGGTAATTAATAAAGTTAAGTGACAGTACAAATAATGACTTCATATTTCTACAAGAAAGATAGAAAGTTAATAAAATTAAGTGAGTACGAATAATGAAACTCAACAAGAAAGATATATTCAAACTCAGCATGAACATATTTCAAAGGTATTATTAATTAGGTCGGTGGTCTTCTCTGGATAATAATAACAGCGGAGGCCTGTTTTTTTTTTTCGCTTCAGGCGGGCAAGAAGTTCCATCTGAGGTTCAAATATTTGGAGATCCTGTAGTTTTTCTTTTTTGTTTCTTAATTTTAAATCAAAATTTATGTTTATTTCTTTTCTGTTGGATTCTGTTCTGTGCAATCTTTTGTAGTCTTAATTACGTACTTAAAAGGGAAATATATATTCTTAACTCGTAAAAAAGAAAAGAAAAAAGAAAAACGTGTTTCCAAGGTAGGTGAAATTCCAAAACTCTATACAACAATATTGCACTCTCATCCATGAATCAATCTTTTGCTCACAAAAAAGAAAAGAAAAGAAAAGAAAATCTACATACAAACATATATATAAATATAATATAATATAAGACGATAGAGCTCCTATGCCAACTAGGTTGGTAACCCTAAACCTCTTTTTATTCATACTGCTTTTCACTCTACATTATTAATAAGAACAAAAAATAAAAATTTAACAAAGGATTAAGAATACGACAAAAAAGTCAAAAAAGACGTCGGCATAAAAAATAAAGATTTTATAGCAAAATTAGATAAGAACAAGCGGAGAGCTAACACCACACGGTCAAGTCAAAACTACAGATTGAAAAATTAGGTAAAAATCTTTCTAGTAAAACCAAAATAATTTAAAACACATTCGAAATTCTTTCTTATCGGATAGTACGTGTTCCATGGTCAATCATGAATTATAGTAGTAGAATTAGGTAAACCTTAGCATTACATGAAATCGACAAGAAGAAAGAGAAAGAGAGGATTAGATAAAGACAACACAATATAGAGACATCTAAATACGAGCAAAACAATCCATAACTAATAGTTTTTTTTTATTTAAAAAAAAAAAGCCCTTTTGGAGTTACCCTCACCATAGGAATGAAGCTTCAATTTTTTTTTTTTTTTTACTTTTTTTAAAGACAGAGAAAAAATTATTAAAAAGAAAAGAAAAGGAACATAGCAACAAAAAAAAATGGAAAAAAAGAAGGTAAAACAAACTAAATGCAAACTAAACAAAAAGAAAAAAATAAAGTAATCTAAGAGAAAAATCTTTAGATTTTCTCAATTTTAAACCCTTCCAGCAGTCGAGCTAAAGCATTTCTTTAAGGAGGAATGGTGTTGTTCAAAAATTTAAAAGTAAAATTAAGGATAAAATAGTTGTTTTTAAGTTTAGTAGTGAAATTAGGAGTGTCCATCCGTTCTTTAATTCTAAAAAAAAAAGATGTATATATATATATATATATATATATGTATGTATGTATAAACTATCATGATCCCAACTAGGTTGGTACGCCTTGAAGCTGTTACCCATACGGCTTCCCACTCTTATATATTATTAATAAAGAACAAAAAATAAAAAGTTAACAAAGGATTGAGGATACAACAAAAGTAATAACAGATATTGGCATGAAAAATAAAGATCCTACGGGGAATTTAAATAAGAACAAGCGAAAAATTAACACCATATAAGGTTAAATCGAAACTACACAATTGAAAGTTAGCTTCCAAAATAGGTTTAGTTTAAAATCTTTATAGTAAAATTCAGAAGGGAAAATAGATTAAAACGTATTTGAAATTCTTTCTTATTGGATCCTACATGTTCGATCGTATTCTAACTTGATCTAGAAAAAACAAATTGAAACGTTCAACACCAATTCAGCAAGACTTTGGATTTTCCTGTCAAGTACATGTAAGAGAGCGTACATAAGTAGTATATATGATTATTTTTAACTTCCATTTAACCTTGAGTACTTTTTCTAGAAAGACAAAGAACGGTGATAATTAAAAAAAAAAAAAAAAGAGTACTTTAAAACGGTGATAAAGTACTTTAAAATGTTATATATAATTGTCTCATAAAGAGACAAGACCACTAAGCTAGCAAATCAAGAAGATATCTTAAAAAAAAAAAAAAAAAAAAAAAAAAAAAGGTTTAAAAAAAAAAAAAAAAAAAAAAAAAAAATGAGTTCAAGAATAAAAAAAATTCAAGAAGATAATTTGGAGTATGGAAATTGGTCATGAGTACTACTCCGTGGAATGTAGGGTGGTGTGTGTGTGTCTATATATATATATATATTATTTCTTTGGCTTTTTGGGTACATCTTTTTAGCCATCTTGACGCAAGTGTTTAAGTGGTCAGAAACACTGAGAGAAACATCATATAGTCGTGTATAGAAATAACAAGAAGTCAAGCATTAACCGAATTAATGGAACAGAAAGTCCGCCATCTTTTTTGCCTTTTCGTAAGCTTTGAAAATCAATCTTTCTGTGCATATCATCTATAAATATCAAAGCAATCTCTCAATCTTTTCAATATACTAAAAGAAAATTATTTGAAAAAAAAAAAAAAAGAAGTCGTGTAGTTCTATGATCATTTTCCTCTTGCCCTTAGCCTTGTTGGTAACAAGATCTGCCTTTGCCGAGCAATGTGGAAGGCAAGCGGGAGGCGCTCTATGTCCCAATAGTTTGTGTTGCAATGAATATGGGTGGTGTGGCTCCACAGACCCCTATTGTGGAAAGAACTACCAAAGCCAATGCGCCGGTTCAACGTCGACGACACCGTCTACACCAACCCTTAGTAGCGGCGACGTCGGCAATATCATCACAAGATCATTGTTTGATCAAGTGTTGAAATACCGGAATGACACTACAACAAATATCATTATCAATAGCTGACTAAAAACGCTATTTAGCACTACCAATAGCGTTTTGTGGAGCGCTAGGACATCGGACGCTATTAAAAATTCTACGAAAACATAACGCTCTGAGAGAGATATGAGAAACACTATAGAATTGTGGTCTTATAGCATTTGAGACATGTTATTTTCAACCTCTTACAGCTATTTGGTGTTGCTACAGTACAGATCAATAGCTTTTTTTCCTTGTTATGTTCATACTCCTGTAGCTTTCTAAGTCAATCACAATCTATTTTGCCAATAGTAAAAGTAATACATACTAAAGTTTTATCTACTTTTATCATATTAATATCATTTTGAATTCATTCAAATAGATGGTGATTCTGAGCAACATCTTACATTCAAATAGGAACATTCAAATTAAAACATAAAAACAATCAATGCTTCAATTGTTATCAGCATCTACCAAGTTGGCAATAAGATCATGTTTACAACATAAGTCACACAATTTGTCCAAAACCTTAACATTCAAAACAAATAAAGATAACGGATGAATAGCTAGAGATATCAAAGTATCCAAAACGTCTAGCTAAATGAAATGGTGAAGTAAATCCTTCCATCATGACAAAATCCTTCCATCTGTGTTTGAATTTTGTGGTTTTTTGTTATTTTCAAGTGTTCTAACGATGACAATATGGCCATCGGTATTGGCTATTTTCAGCCGATATCGACTTATATACCTTGATATTAGTGCCCAATACCAGTATCTAGGTGGATGCTGGCAAGTATTGCCAATATCACAACAGTCATCAGTTACGTCTGTCGGTTATTGCCGCCAACACCGGTGGTTGTTCGTTGGATACCAGCGGATATCTTAGTTGGATACTGGTATCGTGGTGAGATATTAGTATCATGGCCGTATACTAACTGAATACTAGTGTAATTGCCATTGTAGCACGTGTGTGGCCCAGCCCATAAGGGCCATGCGGACTTGACGTCATCCCCACCTTCCTCCAGTATATCACCGACAGTCCCTCGTGAGTGCGGCACGCACCTTTTTGTTTGTTTCGGAGCCGTTTTGGCGGGGCACCCACTACGTACCACACCACCGGGCGGCTCGCCTGAAGGCCGAGTCTTTCTCCGCCGCCAACTCGACGTCGTCGTCACCTGCAAAATAAGGCCAAACGTCTCTGTCGAGGAGGCATTAAATTGGTTTAATAACAGCTTATCGCAGATCTGTAATTATCCTATCGTGTTCGCTCGGGAGGCTAAACGCCCCTTTCAGTTCCTCGCCAATATGGTTTCCATCACATCTAACAAATTGAACGTTATTAAGAGCATCCCTATTACCCAAGACGCGTCAGCGAGTGCATATCAGATCATGAGTTACTTTTTGTTGGATGAAACCATGGCTAAGAGAACGAATCTCATTGGTATCGTGGTGAGATATTAGTATCATGGCCGTATACTAACTGAATACTAGTACTGTAATCGAATGTTTTACCTTTTATTATTGATTCATAATTTTTTAGTCAAATAATTACACTAAAGTATTTATTAAGAATAAAAAGTAAAAGTTTAAATTCATACACGTTTAAAAATAAATTCTTCTTTTCTTCTCGCATGGCACCATATGTCAATCCAACCCTCAACCTTAAAACCTGTGGCAGCTCCTTTTAAAGCCAGTTTATTATTTGTTGGGCTCTTTGCTCGCCAATACCCGAAAGTTTTGTGAGTCTATCCATGTTGCCTTTGTTGAGGATTAACAGGAAAAAGTTTATGTTCTGAGCTCCAATGCCGTCCATTCCATATATTAAGACTGGATAAATTAAAGCAGTTATTATATATAAATTATATATAAGCTAAGACTGGATAAATTAAAGCAGTTATTATAAATAAATAATGTATAAGCTAAGACATTCAAAAAAAAAAAAAACAGGAGAAAACTGAACGAGAAATTTAGCAAACTGTGAATTGTGAAAACTGAAAAATAACTTGCACCGAAAGAAAGAAAAACGACGTCGGCAAATCTGAGAGAAATGAAGACAAAAAAATACGACTAATTTTTAGAGAGCAATTTTAAAAATTTAAAAAAAAAAATACAAGAATGATATCATTATAAACGACGAAAAAATAGAAACAGAGACGATGAATGAGAAAACCAAAGAACCATAGCATTTAACACGACATCAAAGGAATAAGAAGAAAGACAATGAGTAGAAATAAACAGTAATCTTAAAAACGACATCAACTGGACAAAGAAAGAACAGACAAAATCTAAAATCGACTGTAAATAGAAGACACATCAAATGGAGAAACATGGAACGACAACAACTAAAAATGACAGCAACCCAAAAACAACTACAATTTCTGTAGTTTGTTTCTCAAGACATGCAGAGAGAGAGAGAGAGAGAGAGAGAGAGAGAATAGGCAACTAAAGACGAAGGAAAGAAAAAATAAAACTGAACAAGAAAGAGCAAGGGTAGCAGTTGTTGATTTTTCCAGAAGAGCATGCATGCATACATACATACATACATACATATATAAATATAAACACAAAAACAAAAAATAAAATGTACGAAAGAAAAGAAAACATAGAAATCTAAGAGAAGTACTCCAGTACCTGATCAGAAGAGAGACTGAAGGCCCGGAGAATGCTGAGGAAAACGGAGGACAGGAATCGGTGAGAAGAGATGAGAAGAGAAAAGAGTGCTTCCGTGAATACTTGGCTGGTGAGTACAGAGGGTATTTATATATAGGTAGATTCATATAATACCTTAAAATAATATATATATATATATATTTTTTTTTTTTTCTTTTGATCACTTAAAATAAATTCCACGTACCAAACAAATTAAATTTGATGCTTCGGTGGTTGTTGAGTTTTCCTGTCAAAATAAATTTTAAGCAGAGAGCACTGATTGTAATATTTGATGCTTTGGTGGTGACTAGCGTATTATCACCGACATAATCAATTTTGGCGTTGAATGTGGAAGTGTTGTGGCATGTTGGGAGTCAACTATTCATTTGTATAAAGATTATAGAATATTTGATTATAATATTTTAATTAATGCAGTTTATATTCAAAGACTGCTCATAAGTTTTTTTTTATTTTTTATTTCTCGTCTTAAATTTATATTTGTTTTAAAAAAAGAATATATATATATATATATAATACATACATATATATATATATATGAGAACTATATGAATACTTTTACTGAAAATGACAATGTTAACTTGAAAACGAAAATGAAGAAATTTAAGAATGAAAAAATAGCTAGAAGCACGGAAATTTTAGCGGCCACATGTTGTCATCACGAAATTTTGCTGTTAAAGACTCTTTTTCGAGATTGAGAAAGTCGTGATGTCAATGGCTTTTCATTAAAAGAGATATCTGTAACTTAGATTACTTGCAGCATTTTCAACTGATCAGGTCCGTTGTATTCTTTGATTGTACTTATAAGAAACTCTAATTAAGGTCTGAGAGGACTTGAGAGAGTGTAAAATTAGAACATCGACAAAATCTTAAAAGAAATATTTCCAAGAATTGATGGAGGGAAACACATAGTCTTCTTTTATAAGAAAAGAACGTATATGGACATTTTACCCTTTGTTTTCTTTTCTTTTCTTTTTTTTTTTTTTTCCCCGCAGTTCAATCAACAAGCAGAAGTTATTCCAGTCAATGAAAATAAACTCTTACATGTGATTTTGCAGTTTTAGATACCTCTGAGCTTTTAGACAATCCCATGTACGTCGAAGTATTTTTTATCTAGGTTGAAAATATATTTAGCTTTTTTTTTTTTGGCCATATATGGAGAATTTCCTTAAGAGAATATCGATTCACAAGTAGCCTAATGGACTTTGGTGTTTTGGTCACTAGCACAACATTTTGCTTTTCTTTTTTTGCTGAACAATATGAATTCGTTATTATCTAGACGAAGGAAATGTGTGGTGAATAGCATGGTTACTTTTTTTAATAACCCTATACAACAAAGTATATATGTGTGTATAAATAGTAATAAAAAAAAGTCCTGTTATGTTTTTCTTAGTGGAAAACATCCTGCGATCATTAAAACGTGGAACATGTCGTTTGTTCTAGAAATACAAGCAACAAGTCGTCTCCCTCAAACGACCCAATTCCATGACTTGAACCAACATGTCGTTTTATCACCTTTGCAATTAGCTGCCAAATCGACATGTTTTCTCATATACATCTCCTTTAAAACGATTCCATAACTTAAAACAACATCTTTTCTCAGATATAAACGACAATTCGTATCCCCAAAAGGACACAATAAGCTACCCGAGCCCAACAAACAAACCAACCAATTTTTCCACTCATTTGCAAAATCCCCAAATATCCCAATCCCAAATTCTGCAAAACCCTAAAAAACAAAAAAAAAACAAAAAACCTCACTTTACCAGGAAAAAAAAAGGGGAAGATGAAGAAGATGAAAATGGGAAAATTTCCAAAACCAGCTTCAATCCCACAACCAAAAACTCCATCTTCTCTGATTCCTTCTCAAAAACCCAGCAAAACCCCATTAATCCCTTCCTCCAAGTTCAACTTCAAATCTCCAGACCTCTCAGCTGCCAAATCCCTCTTCAACTCCATAAGCTCCACCGTCAATCCCGATCTCAATCACACCAACTCCTTTCTCAAATCCTACGCCTCAATCTCCACCGTCGACGATTCCATCTCCCTCCTCCGCCACATGATCAAAACCCACCCCGCCTTCTCCCCCGACCGATCCACTTACCACATCTTGCTCACCCACTCCTGCGCCGCACCCGATCCCTCCCTCTCCCCCGTCCACGGCGTTCTCAACCTCATGTCCTCCGCCGGCTTCTCCCCCGACAAAGTTACCGCCGACATCGCCGTGCGGGCGCTATGTTACGCTGGAAAAATTGATCATGCGGTCCAACTGTTCGACGAAATGTCTCTGAGACATTCCGTCCCGGATTCGTACACCTACAACTTCCTCGTCAAGTGTTTGTGTAAATGCCGGCCGTTGAGTACTATTTACGAGTTTATCGACAAAACCCGGAGCTCTTTTGGGTTGAAACCCGATCTTGTTACGTATACCATTATCATTGACAATGTTTGTAACAGCAAGAACCTCCGCGAGATCACACGGTTGGTGGCGGTTCTCGGGGAAGAAGGGTTTAAGCCCGATTGTTTTCTTTACAACACGATCATGAAAGGATATTGTATGCTGAGTCGGGGGAGCGAGGCGATCGAGGTTTATAACAAGATGAAGGAGAATGGGGTTGAACCCGATACGGTGACGTACAACACTTTGATCTTTGGGTTGGCGAAATCGGGGCGGGCAAAGGAGGCCAGGAAGTACTTGAAGATCATGGCAGAAAAGGGTCATTCGCCCGATGTTGTGACGTATACGTCGCTGATGAATGGGCTGTGTCGGGAACGGGATGTGTTGGGGGCGTACGCGTTGTTGGAGGAGATGAAGGAGCGGGGTTGCGAGCCAAATGAGTGCACTTACAACACTTTGCTTCACGGGTTTTGCAAGGCGAAGATGGTGGAGAGAGGGGTTGAGTTGTATCGGGTGATGAAAGAACGTGGGATGGAGCTTGACACGGCGGCTTATGCCACATTGGTGAGGGTGTTTTGTAGGCGGGGTGAGGTTGCGGAGGCTTATGAGGTTTTTGATTACGCGGTCGAGAGCAAGAGCTTGACCAATGTTGCTGCTTACTCGACTTTAGAGAGTGCACTCAAGGAGGTCAATAAAGCCAGAGAACAGGGCCGAATTGCCTAGCCTTTTTTATTTGGTTAATTTATTGGAAATTCTTTGTTATTCTCTATTATAAACTTCACTACTTGGTTACTTGTAACACAAGAAATGCCCTAACGCTTCTTTATTCTGTTTTTTTAAGTATATTGAGTTGCAAAAGGATTTAAAGGGGGTGTTGGGAAAAATGGATAGTGGAGAATAGATCCTCAATGGATGTCATTTAAAGTTTGCACAAGGAAAGATCAACGGTTCCTCCTTTCACTTCAATAGCAGGTCATCTCCTTTGTGTTGCCGGTAAAACCATGTTAATTTCGGTTTATCATCTCAATAACTGTTGTGTTATATGTATAATATATATCCTGATTCTCTCTCTGTGAGAGGATTTACGACGAGAACATAAAAACGACAATAAAATGGAAAACCGACAACAACATTGGAACTGCATCCTAAACAATAAACGTCATCAAATGTGGACGGGCACACTTTTCGAAGCATACTGAATAATGGGCAAAAAATAACTAGACGCTGAGAAACGATAACAATTAACAAAATGAAAGGAGAACATCCAGAAACATTACAACGACATCCAATAACTCGAGCATGCTGAAAGAATGGCAGAAAAACAACTAAAGTCTGGATAACGACGACAAAGAAAATGAAACGATAAGTTGAAGACCAAATGACAAGATAAACGACCACAAATGGTAAAACGACACCAAAAAGAGAGGCAACAATTCAAATTACGACAAGAAAATGAAAAAGGGGCTTAAACAATGAAAATGAAAACGAAACAAAAATAATAAAAGACAACAAAGAAAACGAAATGGTATTGAAATTCATTAATTATTTATTAACCTACAATCAATTTTCACGTTCAATCCCGATTTTCTGTTTTTTTTTTTTTTGCCTCGGCTTTTTTTGCGGCCACATTTGTGTTCCTTGTGGCCTTTTCCGAGAATTTCGACTAAAGACTATTAGAATCTCGATTCCAAGCCACAGTGTACTAGAAAGACTTCACTCTCTTGACAAAAAGTTGTAATTTCCATCACATGTTAAGAGGTAAATCCGACCATTCACACAATTAATTACAAGTTGTAACGTCGTGAAAGATTCAAATTGCTAATGTGTTTATTGAAGATTTTATGGTTATTTTCTTTTGTCGTTTAGCTATGGCATTTTTCATGAATCGTATCAAGATTTGATACGAAGGAAAGTGTGGCAGGTCAACTTTACAGGTCGAAAGATATTCTGGTACCTAAATACATTGTCTTGACAAACAAAAAATGATTAGCTTGGAATAAACATGAGTAAGATCACTACCGTACAAGAAGCATTTGAATAAATAATATTGGTGTGTTTATGAGGACAAATGGGTACAAGGCACGAAAGAATGCCATATTTCTTGTACTCCACTTGGTTTTCCCAAACAACGCATCAAACAGACAATTTGTGTTGAGAAAATAAATTGTAATATCTTTAGGGAATCAAGTTTGCTGTCTTATTTTCCCGTTTCATTGATTACCCTTCCAATTAAATCTTGATACCTTATAAATTATTTAAATATTTTTAGTATTTCATTCTTATTCATGTGGACAAGTTATTAAATTTAGATGACATGACAGATAAGTAGTTAAGAGATAGTCAATGAGACAGAAAAATATGAACATTAGATCTAGACTCGCATTTAGATAGCTAGGTGCAATGCCCCACTAATTTATGACCAAGATTCATGTGGGAAATGGGCATGTGATGTAAATCAGTACAATTTGAGAATTCCTTGGGATTAAACTTTATTATTGTGATACAAACTGCCAACAAGCTGCCGGGCCTCTCCCCACAAACATTATAAGATGTTTTACTATAATCTTTGATTTGGGATTACAACGTTTTCCAAGAGATTCAAACTATATAAAACAAAGTGTTGTTTCCCTGTCTTTAAACAAACAATTTCTCTCCACCATATGGGTTAAATATTCAAAGGAGGGAAGAATTAAAAAACAAAAAACAAAAAGCTCTTTTGTCATTGCTAAATTGCCATATGGTACGTAGTGATACGGAATTCATTGCGGTGCTATATTTTATATATACATATATGTATAAATATATATATATATGTAATATCTAGAAATAGGGGAATGAATTTGAAAAAGAGCCATCTTGGTTAGTTGAACCCTAATTATTTTTCATATGAATCCTATATTTTTAGACATGAGGTCTAGATTATATGCTAAATCTTGTCTCAACTTTGTCCCTATTTATCTACTTTGTCTAACATTATTTTCCCCTTTCCTCTTAGCCATTTTCCTCAGTACTTTGCTCTTGCTTTTTAAAATTCTTGCAATTATTAATTGCCAGCCTATTAGTGGACATAAACAATTCAAAGGAAATGATTGAGTTTTGGTTTTGAGGTTAATGATTGTGGGGCAAGAAGGCATACGGCTAGTACCACCTGTACATTTATGTTCCTTAACGAACATTAAAGAAATGAGCAACTTAAGCTACTAGTTGGCCATCTCATAACCATAGAGACCAATTATAGATTTTGATGGTTCAAATTGTTGGCCAGAATTGTAACAAAGTATCTTCAACAAAGGCAGTGTGGGTCACACTGCTACCTTTATGTGCACCGTACAGAATTGGCATGAAAAGGACCAATAATGGAGGTCTCTTACAAAGGTTTGTTTATTTGATATAGAAGAAAATTACTAAATTCTCCCCGAGTTCGAGTGAAATACAATGTGAATTATAAAAAGTAATCTTTTATTTATCGTTCATTTCACCGATTTGAGTTTAAAATTTGAGTTTTGCTATCGTAAAAAACTTTCAGAAACAGTCACATTTAACTTTTTTACTACAGTAAAAAGCTCTCACATAAAGTCATATCTCAACTCGAATTAAAAACTTGAATCAGCGAACTAAATGGGCCCTTAGATTGTCGATCCCTTGAAACTTTCAATCCAAATGTGGATTTGGTCGAAATTGAATACCAAGAAGTCCTAAACTTAGCAACGAAGGAAAAAAGAATTGTCATAAAAAAACTTGATATTCTGTCCAATTTCTATGAAACTAAAAAATTAGCTAAAAAGTATCAAAAGGGAAAAGGAATTTTTAGGAGTCGACAATATGTCTGAGGACATCTCTGTAATTCTCGAGTATTGATAATTTTCTCTTGTATATATAACATAGACCGAGAGTGTTGTGGTGAGTCAAACTTCTCTTTCAAAAGAGAGTGACATCTTCAGCAATTTCATACAGATCAGATCATTGAGATGGCAGGCTCATCTGCAAAACCCAAAAGGTCTATTAGCTTGCCAACAAGGCTACACCCCAACTCCCAAAAGATTGAAGCACAATTGAACAAGCTGAAGACTAATTGGGAATATTCATCATTCTCTTCAAGGGAAACTCCTCTAGGAAGTGAGAATATTCAATCAGGCTTGAGCGATCTTGCAGAGTTGTATAATTCTACCAAGGAACTCATCCACTCTCCTTTGACCCAACAAGCCCTTCTCCAACACCATTCAAGACAAATGGTCGAAGAGACACTAGACATGTCGATCGGGTTGCTAGACGCTTGTGGCGCCACGAGAGACTTGCTTTTAAGAATGAAGGAAAGAGTTCATACCCTCCAATCAGCCCTACGAAGGAAGGCTATGGGAGATTCAAGCATCGAAATCGATGTCCAATCTTATATCAACTTCAGGAAAAATGCCAAGAAGGAAGTCTCCAAAAGCCTTAGAGCATTGAAAACCATGCAAATTAGCAACGTCCAAGCTTTCCATGCCTTGGATGTTGTGGATCACCCTCTAAAAATGGTGACCACATTGTTGAGAGAGCTAAGCGCCATTGCCGTCTCCATCTTTAGGTCCCTCTTCGTGTTCTTATCCGTGCCTGCCGCGACGATGTCAAAGGCGAGTAGTGGATGGTCTTTGCTCTCCAAGTTGTTTGTGCCCACGTCATTTGCAGCATTGGAGAGGGAACACAAGATTTTCAACGAAGTGGGCAGTGTTGATATTAGTCTCTGGTCATTGCAAGGCCAATTAAGGAAGAACAATATCAATAATGGTGCTCAGATTGACGTGGGACTGGTGAAGAGAAGATTAAAGAGTCTTGATTGTTGTATTGAGGGACTTGAGGCTGGATTAGACTACTTTTTTAGATGCCTAATTCAACATAGAGTGTTTCTCCTTAATCTTCTCACGCCTTGAGAAGATTGTGTTAATGAGTAATAGCATTATGAATTTTGGAGTAAAAGTTCCTTGTTGAACAATATAATTTTTTTTTTTTTTTTGGTAGTGATCAGTTTGTAAAGTTAAGAAATGTCAGAATGATATTCTTTATTCGGTTTAAATATTTACTTTTTTACAATCTTTCTTTTTTTTCCCCCTTCAAATGAGGGGGTCCAAATTTGTCCCAAATATAGTTTGTTCATAATTAGTCCCATTTATTTTTTGTTAGAAAAAAGACACTGAAGACTGAAATTTAAGCAATTTTATTTTCATAAGTCGAGCCAAACTCCTTTAAGCACCCAACTACAGCTTTTGAAATTTAAAAAATAAAGCAAGTGAATGAGAAATTTTTGTGAGAGAATAAAAATAACAAAGATAGCCGTGTAACGAACAAATAACAAGAATTTATATAGTCTTTCTGATGCAACCGGCAGTAAATATAATTAAAAACCAAACAATCCGTATATTATACGACACATATTGCATAGTTTCAATATTGTAAAACGTTTATATATATATATATACGTATAATTAAAAACCAAACAATCCGTATATTACACAACACATATTGCATTAGTTTCAATATTGTAAAAGGTTTATATATATAAGTTGGAAATTAAAGGCTATATAAGGTTGTTGCCTAAGGTATATATGAGATAAAGCTTAAAAAAAAAGGTTAATTCTAGGTTTACACTCAATTTTATTTTTGTCCTTGACTTTTTAAACGTCACAGAGATAGTCTCTGAAGTTTTATTTTATTTCAGTTTCGATCATTCTATCAACTAGGCATTAAAATTTAATATAATCCTTATAAATTAGATTTTAAAATTAGAAATAGCTAAAATTTTAAGTCTGTCTGTGGAAATTTACTTTTAATTTTTTGTATTGTTTTAGTCTCTAAACTTTATATGTTTCCAATTTTAGTCCATAATTTATACATATTTCGTCAAATATTTAATAACAAATTAACATAAGGATTGAAACTGAAACATAATAAAATCTTAGAGACTAACTGTGCGACGTCTGAAAAGATATTGACTAAAATATACTTCAAGAACCATTTGTGAGATTAAAAAAAAATCAGCACACATGAAAACTTTAATTTGAGAAGAGGGAAATATATACGCAGGGAAGACACTTTTTTTTTTTGTTTACATGGACGAAGAGCTACATTTGGAATTATGTCCGAAAAGAGCCCTTTTGCTTATTTGAGAAGGGAGTTTCAGTAAAATATTGTTGAGAGTTTTTAGGAAATTCTTAAATTGACAAAGATAAATATGGTAATAACGACTCTTTTTCTCCTCAGCTCCATCCCAAACCGTCCACTTATGGGAGGACTAAAATCTGTGGACCTAAGGGATTCACTATCCAATTGCTTCTCTCTCTCCTTTGTCTTTCCACCATCCCAAACAAGGTTATATTTTACTTCTCACACTTTAATTCCTCCACCATTCCATATGAAGCATACCTCCAAGGATGCAACCAAACACGCCTTTAGGCCAATGACGAATTTACCCATGATGAAAAGTCAAATACCAAACGAACAAGCTAGTTCCAATGTGCCTCTTTATAACGAAAAAGTTATTATTGATACAGCCTCTGTAGTAAAAAAGGTACTTGTGAAGATTTATTTTGTTTTGTCATTTGAATAATTTATAGCTTGACTTTAATAAAATTAATATGGTAATTTAAACATACTACTTTTTAACATAAATATTGTATGTGTAGAAAATTTATCATTGAGGTATTATTCATGGAATTGCTTGAGTATTACGGTCAATAAGCATACACACCATCAGTGTAAAGAAAAAAACTCCATTAATGCTAAATTAATTCGAATGAAAACTCAGTTTAAAGCTTACGAATGACAAAGAATATTTAAGTATTCATTACTTTTTAGTATTGTTTTAAAGTTCATGTACAGAATGAACTTTTCTTTTGTTATATAAAAATTTTCACCAACTCAAGGCTCTTTATATAGGTTTTAAACCCTTATCCCTTTTACTTTTTAAGCAATGTGGGATTAGACTCTTTTTATGTTTCCAAAATCTTAACACGTCGTTTGCTAAATACTATTCTTTAAAGATTAATTTTATTTTGATCTTTTACTTTTAAAATGTCTGATAATTGGTATATGACGTTTTACTCTGTTTCAGTTTCAGTACTTTCATTAACTAGATGTTAAATGTTTAGCGGAATATATAGAAATTATATACCAAAATTAAAAATATCTAAAGTTTAGAGGCTAAAACAATACAGAAAACATAAGTTAATTTTCACATAATCCCTAAATTTTAGCCGTTTCCAATTTTGACCCCTAATTTACATAGATTTCTTTAAATATTTAATACCTAGTTAACAGAATGGCCAAAATTGAAACAAAGAAAAACTTTAAGGACCAACTATGAGACATTTTAAATATCACGACCAAAACGGGATTGAAGGTAAACCTTAGAAACTATTTATGGGATCAATCCTTTTGTTTAATTGTTAATAATGTCACTACTAAACATACGAATTAGCGTAAATGACAAGAAAACATAAATGAATAGTGGAGAAAACAAAAAGAAACAATAAAATAAAAATGGTTTTAGTACAATTGCTCTCCTAACTTGTTGTAGTTTAACAAATTGTCCCTCTAAACTTTCAATTTTAGCAATCAACTCCCTGAACTTGTGAAATTATTGCAATATATCTCATTTTACTAAATTTGCTCAAATTTTTTTAAGATTTAAGGGATTAAAAATGAAATAGTTGAAAGATTTGTCTTACATTTAAATTGAGATGTTAGAATTTTTCATTGAACGTGTTTTTCGACACTACTTTAACACAATCATCGCCAATTGGACATATTATAATAATTGTACAAATTGAAGGGAGTAACTTGTTAAAATTAAAAGTTTAGGGGGCAAATTTCTAAAGCCGTATAGTTTAGGGGCAAATGTGTGAAATAATAAATTAAAAAAAAACAAGCTTTAAAAGCTAAACAGCATCAAATGATGGAACGACAAGAAATAACAAATATAGAAGTCGACTACAAATGAAAATTCGAGAACGAGGAATTTAAACGACAAAAAATCAGAAAAAACGCTTATAGTTAGAAATGACAAGAATATAGACATCTACTTCGATCCACGACAACAAATGATGAAAACAACAACTAATAAAACAACAAACCTAAAAACGACATTTAGAAGAAGCAAGGGTATAGAAATAGAATATACAACAACTAAAAAGAGAAATCGACCGCAGCCGGCAGATAACATATCTGAAAACGAGAGGGAAGATAGATGAGCGACAGATAACCTTCAAAACAAATGAGTATAGATAAAACGACAAGAATTTCAAATGCAACAACAACAACTCTGAAAATGACCAGAAAAGGTGTACACAACAACTATAAAGAACGTGACACTAAAATGCAAAAAAAAAAAAAAAAAAAAAAAAAAAAAAAAAAAAAAAAAATGAGAAACAAGTACAACAAAGAAGAAAACAACAAGGATATAAAATACGACAACAAAAAGATAAAATGACATGTCCAAGTGGAAGACTACGACAAAAACATAATAACAGTGAACCATGTACGACAACAAATGGCAAAATTTCACCGAAAATATAAACGACAAATCATCAAGCCAGCTAATCAATATTATACACCAAAATATAACGAGATTCAAGGATAAAACGACAATAAAACTGAATGAACTAAACAACAACATTATAGTTTAACAACAACTATATTATACCACAACATTAGATAAACGACAAAAAATTGACAACGACGGCCACCATAAAAACGACACCAACTATAATTATACAAAAGCGTAGGAAAGGAGAACAAATTATGAAAATACGAAAGAAGGTAAAAGATAAGAAGAGGAATGAAGGACATGAATGAGAAAAAGGGAAAGCCATTGAATGACGACAACAAGTTGAAAAAGAAATAAATGTTACAAACGACAACAATGAAAATAAGGAGAAGCACTTTGCATAGCAATAATAAATGAAACAAACGACATCAACATGAAAACGACTCCAACATGAACAGATGAAAATAAGCTTGGTTCCAAAGGCGGAATCGAGGAGGAAAGTTAGATTCGAAGAAATTAGGTCAAAAAGGGAAAACATTGATAGAAAACGAAATGAAAACATCAATGAAGGAAGGAACAGGTGTGACATGAAAGATGATTGAAGAATGGAAAACGACAGCAAAAGTAGGAATCGCCATCGAACAGAAAACTTTATCAATGTTTGGAAAACGACAGACAAATAAAAGCTGTAAGTACTGCGTTCTTTTTTTTTTTTTTTTTTTTTTTTTGCAGTTTTTACATTTTTCAGTATATATATAGCTTGGAATGGATGTTGGACATGACCTTCTGTTGAACTTGCAGAGGGGCTAAAAAAAAAATTTTGGGCAACAAGTTAAAAAGTACTTCAGATTTACTTATAGCCTTCCTTCAAAAAAGTTTCAACTTTGTATTACATGATACATATTACATGGCAATTACTAATGACGACATTTGAAATTAATTATATATAAAAATAGAAGGGATTGGGGAAAAAAAAAGCTTGAAAAAAAGCAAGCTAGTAGTAGAAAAGAAAGATAGCTAATTATATAGTAAATAGTAATAAAAAAATTTTTGACTTTTTACTTGAGATTCATAATAATACATAAATAGTAAAGGTGTTTTAACATTTGTTTCTTTTAATAACTGAATAAGCTTATGTTTCACATAAATATTCGATCCGCCGGCATATGCTTATTGTCTTCAATGTTCGATATTAAACTATAATTCTTTGCAGGCCCAGAATTAGTTAAGCCAACGAGAACCAATAATTCCAAACCATTTTATAAAATGAAGTACAAGAATGATTGAGATGAATGCATAAATTCTTAATCAAATGGGCAATGATATTTATTTATGTATTTATTTATTTGTTTGTGAAGTCACACATTGCTCCACATGCATGCAACTCACGAAAAAAAAAAAAACAAAAACAAAAAACAAAAATACCCCCCACTTTTAAAACCATATGATCATGTGGTTGTGGCAGAAGAATTAACAAAACGTAGAGTCATCATAAGCCATCTCTTCGGCTGAAGAATAAGATTCTTTCTTGGTTTAATGGGCTCTTGCATATTAGCTATTCACTTAATTAAGACATTGCCGTCCAGTGTGATTATTTGAGTCCGTGGTTTGTCACTTCATGCATGCAAATAATGCACATTCTGTATGTACTTCTATATATATATATATATATATATATATATATAATATAAATGCTTCAAAAAAAAAATATATATATATATATATATATATATATAAATTCGAGAACAGAGATGAATAATCGAGTTGGATATGAGTATTATGTCTCTACTAATTATATGTGTGCATCACCTAAATTGTCTCCTTTGATAACGATGGAAGGCCAAACGCCGTCCATTGTAAGCACTAGATTGAAATTTTCAGCCAAAAAAAAAAAAGCACTAGATTGATATATTATTGAGATGTAATTAAGAGAGGATAGAAAATAAAACGCTTTGGTTTATTATTGTTCCTTGGAGTTGAGATAATCTAGCATAGTTTCACCATCCCTAATTCCTTTTATTTTTTAAATGAGTTATAGTACCCTAGATTACCATTACAAGAATCTTTCTTGATTTTTAACAATAGTTCTTAATTGTTTGTGTACGCGTCTGTCTTTGACTCGATAGAGATTTTTTTTTTTTTCTCTTTTCTGATCATGAGTTGATATGAGAAATTTTTTACGTTCTTTTTAGCATTTGTTCCTCTCTCTCGCAATTTGGTCTTTCAATTATACGTAATAGCTAGCAATTAACTCAAATTGTTAGTGAAATTTAAATACTTTAGTTTTTTTAGCACTTGCGCCCCTTGAATTTCTTATAGTTTGGCAATTTTATCTCTAAAAGCTCATAATTCTTCACAACTAAATCCCTAAATCAATCCAAAATTTCCCTAAACTTGGATTAATTGACGTTGTTTCTTTTCGTAGAATTTAGAGATCACTAAATTGAAAATAAAAATCTTAAGAGACAAAAGTATCAAATCACAAATATGAATTCAAGAGACACAAATGGTATTAATAATAATAATAATAAAAACCCAATGTTTTAATCAACTTTTGGTTGAAATCAATTGAACTTTTGCTTCAAAAAAATAATAATAAAAGAAAATAAATAAAAAAAAATCAGTTGAACTTTCGAAAATTTGGACGTGGTATCTGCTCAGTCTTGGGGTCCTCAGCAGCACAAGTTTAAATTGATAGATTGACTAAGCGGAAGTGTTTCACATGTTGGGCTCATCGTCAGCATGGATTGTTAGCCATGTGCATGACTTCAACCCTTTAACATGTTTCTCTCTATATATATGAACCACAATGCGTTCTAATTTTGTCCCTAGAATATACATTGAATTTTAGGACTAATTACAAGATTAATACTCATTTTGGACCCCTTGTGACTTCCTGTACTTTGTTCTGTTTAGGAAGATAATCACATGAGCATGTTGCTATATACATATTCTAGTTAATTTTGTCTCTTAGGCTGAACAAACTCTTATGTTACCTTGCAATTTGCAAAGTTTGTAGTGTGTTAATTCTCCAATGAACCAAGACAACATGAAGGAACTGTATTTGGGACAAGAATAATCATGTCGCCATACATACACACACACACACACATATACGTATATATATATATATATATATATATATATATGTGTGTGTATGTATGCATCTATATGTATATGTACATTGAATTTGTTGTATCAAGCCCATCCCAGAATTCTGCCCACTCCCTCACATTTTCAACACTTCATATATTTTAGTGTTTTCATTGGGTTAATAAGTTCAATTTCCAAGGTATACATAGGAATATCTACTGTCTCATGTCTTCTTGTCCCCAATAGGGACCCTAACCAAGATAACATTTGGGTTTACATAATTCGATGCAACTTGGAACTAAATTAATCAACATTTAAATAATTAGTTATCATGCCCCCCATGAACTTGTCCTTGTAAGCCTTGATACATGGCCTATACTTCATATTCAATGCTAATATGTCTTATATATATTGAGCTACACAAAAACATTAAACTTCAAATAGTCCTGTAGTTTTTTAATAATGCTGTAGGACACCAGTAATACTGAGTACCACACACCATTAATAGGCAGCTCCCATATTATATAGAGCCTACATATAATTCAAGATGATACCAAATTTGTTATTGAACCTATAACAAATTGGGATTAAAGAAAAAGACTAAAGGTGGCAGTTTGTTGGCCAAAAATGATACAAGAGGTATCAGAGATGGTTGGGGGCGCTTCTTGCCTTGGCCCTTGGGCATCAAAGAAACCAACTTAGTCTCCTATATATTCAAATTGAACAAAATTCTTGTTTTCCAAGCATAACTTGTGAGAAATCTTGAGAAGTACTTACAAAGTTAAGAACACAAAAAATATGGCAAATCAACCTGTTAGATCCATTAGTTTGCCCTCCCGGGAACACCCGTGTTCGGTTCGGATAGAGGCCTTGTTGAACCATCTAAAATCCTTCCAATTTTCACCATCAGATGTTCCTCATGAATCAGAGATCGTCCAAAGCAGCCTAGTTGGTTTGGCAGAGTTGTACAATTGTGTTGAGGAGTTTATGAACTCTCCAAGCACACAAGCAGCCCTAACGCCCACCAATATTACCAAGCATGGGAAGATTGTGG
This sequence comes from Morus notabilis, assembly GCF_000414095.1. NCBI lineage: Eukaryota > Viridiplantae > Streptophyta > Magnoliopsida > Rosales > Moraceae > Morus > Morus notabilis. The sequence goes on from NW_010387635.1 coordinate 345,756, forward strand.
AACAAGCCCTTGAGGGCTCCATCACATTGCTTGACACATGCAACATGGCAAGAGAAGTATTGATGACCATGAAGGAACATGTTCAAGCCCTTCAATCCGCTCTACGCATAAAGGGCCACGGTGGGGACACGAGCCTCGAGAGTTGTATCCGTGCTTATCTCAGCTTCCGAAAGAAGGCCAAGAAGGAGATTGCCAAATGCCTTGGAGGGCTCAAGAGAATGGAAACCAACAACATCACTTACTCACTTCCCTTGGATACTCTCAGCCAAGATTTATCCACAATAGTCAAGATCCTATGGGAAACAAGCTCCATTACCATCTCGGTTTTTCGGTCTCTTCTCAAGTTTCTCTCCATGCCAACATCATGCGCTACAAAGGCTAATGGATGGTCACTGATCTCCAAACTAATGAGAACGAGATTGTTGTCGTTTGAGAAGGAAGAGAAGAAGAATATTTTGAATTTGGTTGGGAATGTTGACGTTTCCCTCCAAACTCTTGTAGGAAACCTGCAAGGCAATGAGGGAAGAGCTCATGAGGTGATCAAAATGGCTCATAAACTGTTGGAAACAGTGAATTTGAGCACTGAAAACCTTGTGGCTGGATTAGATTGCTTGTTTAGATGTCTGGTTCAGAATAGAGTGTCTTTGCTTAATATCCTCACTAAGTGAAAATTGTTATTAATTGCCCTTAATTTGTATATCCCACTTTATTGTTTCTTGGTCATGTCATGGCATCCAAATTTTATAGGATTTGCTATGGTTTTTAAACTTGTAGTTGTATGAGAGTTGAATTGGAATTCACTTTTATTACAATTTTGATCTCCCATCATTTCAATTTTCAAGCGCTTATTAAATTTGTTTCACCTTTCTTTCTTAGTTGAAAGAGAAAAAAAAAAAAAAAACACACACACAAGAGACATACATATAATGTTACCCCTGTATGTTGAAAATCAATAGTGATGAGATTTAACAGTTCTTTTATTGAGATGATGGTGTATTTATTACTTTGTTATTTTAAGAAAGAATTTAACTTCAAGGGAACTGTCTGTGTGCTCTTCAGAAGTTCTTGGAAAGGTAACAAACATGACAAAATACATTAAAAAAAGTGTGTGTGTATATATATACACACGCACACACACACACACACACACACACACACACACACACACACACTTATGCATAGGTGCAAAATTAGCCAATGGTAGTGTGAAATCAGTCAGAGACAGATCATGGTTCATTGAATAACTCCTTCCATGTCTCCTATAGTCCTGGGGTTGACCAGCTGATGATATAATTAAGCTTTAATATATATATATATATATATATATATATGTATGTATGTATATATGTATTTCTCATCATCATCTGTTACATTAATATCTGAGTAGAGATGTCATGTACCTATATGTAACGTTGTCACCATTAATAAGCATGAGTGATGTGAATTTGACAAGTATGGCCAAGTTATTACATTTTTAATTGTAACATAAATAGTTTTGTGAAAAATGCTATGGATAACATATGACTCAAAAACGACAAAACAACTCAATTGGAGCAGACTTTGGGCCATAGGCAGGCCCCCAGGCCCAAAGGCTCCTCATGCTTGAGATAAGAAGGCAAAGTAGAAAAATAAATGACAGAAATTCCGGATAAATTAGTAAATAGTAATAAATTCAGAATCCACCGCATGACTAAATGCGTAGCCAGTAATCAAAAACGTTAAATTCGAGACTCACCTGCTAAATTTCAAATTTACCCAATAATTAAATTTAGTAAACTGGAATTTATCGGATTTAGTCCATAAAACCCTAAATCATATACATTTTTTAATTAATATTACTAATCTTTTATTTACACTATTTTAACTAAATTTTTAGCTGATAAATTCATATTTTACTCTTACAAATCTTTTTTTATAATAAAAAAAATGTTAATTTATCAATAATTATGGGAAATGCCCAACTTAGTGCCATAGAGATTTAACACACGATCAAAATAATTGCAAAGCTTAACTTTTCGTTGCAGTACTTTTTTCTGTAAGGATCAAGAGCATAGCACGTGTTCCTCAGGCCTCGATCATAATGCAACTTGAGAATTCTAACACGTAGATTAAAACTAGCATCAAGATCAATATATTATTGATGTTGATAAATCTACTCCAACACTTTTTACCAACAATACTAGCAAATCGGTGTTGAGCACCAACGAAAATATATAATATATACGGTTATATATTTATATTCTTTCCTAATCGAACTATATATAGCACTTCTCTATACAAAATATTTTCACCGTAAATTTTCAACTGAAGTTCATTGAAAAAGTTCGCTCTTCATTTTCTCAGTTCTATTCTTAATTATCTTATCTTATTCTTAAAAAAAGAGAGGCATCCAAGTAATTAGTTGTTGAATATGATGAAACATTCTCTCCTGTAATATTTAGCAGATCATTTATCACTCTCTTTGATTGTTACTTCTAACGGTGCTAGAGAAAATAATAGTTTTGAAATAAATAAATAACTTTTTTGTTTTCTATTTTTATCTAAATGAGATGGAGATCATTGGTGTTATCATATCTCTCATTCTTTTTGTCATTTTAGAAATTTTAACTCTTAAAACGTAAAAGACTTGACTAAATTTTACTATTCAATTTTCACTCAAATAACCACACACTCAGCTCTACACAAGACTTTAACGGGATAAAATATCATGAACGTAGTAGTACGTTTTTAAAATTTAAAAAAGACGATTCAAACATAGAGTTAAACTTTAAAATTACCATTGTGTTACACCTACAATAAACTACAAATAACATTTATACGTAGATTAAACATTACTAAATTTCATATTATTCCTAAAATGAAAAAGAAGTTGAGTTGCTGAATGATTGATACTCCTGCTTTTGCTTTCCTGTAATATATTGCATTAAAGTTTGTTCAAAAAGTAGTAGCAAAATTTGTAATACAAAGTCAGTGAATGGAAAAGCACCACCTGTCTAAGACCACCAACTGCCACATTTACTACCAAATCCTAATGGCTAATTCCATTGACTCGTTTTTCATTCCCCTGACATCTCAGCAACACGCGTCAACCCACCACAAACAAACGTGTCATACTTCCTTTGCTTTAGCCTAGAGAATCAATAAAAAAAAATTAAATTAAATTAATTGATTAATTTTGTGCTCATCTTTGGATAACGTAAACCAACAAATAGCATATATATTAGAGACCTTGTCACTAAGTTCGATGTTTCACCGTTAAATCTATTTAAGATCACATTAAATTATAAAAATATGTATAATAAATAATTTTTGATATAAATTTAATAGTTAAAAATAAAAAATTACTGGTGGATTATTTTTTTCAATTCACTATAGAAATTCTCTATATATTAAGCCAAAAAAATAAAAAAATAAAAAATAAGTATCTAGAGACACAACTAGTACAACCCATTCGTGCACATAATATGATATTTGTATCATCACTCTTAATAAACACCGTTGATCTTGGTCTTGGCTTTCTAACCACTATGAAAGAATCCTAATATTATTATACACATATACATACACTTCTTTATATGTACATATATGTGTATACAGATCTAGATCTCAAATCTCTTAGAAAATCCTATTTTTTTCTTTGTCCAACTCCAAGGGACATCCCAGAGAGGCCACGTATTGCATAAACAGGCAACCAAATATTAATATTTCAAAATTGGAGGGCAATGTGGCAACAAGGGAGGCAAAGATGGGTGAATACTACTCCTTCATATATCTCCTTGGGCTCTATTTGCATTACAAATCCACAAAACGACAAGAAAACCGGTCTGTTGTATTGCCCAAACCCTAGAGAGTATTATGCCCTAAACAAATATCAAATGATTGCAATAATGCCTGCCAAAGATGTGACAAGTTAGCCGAACTTGCAGGAACCTCCCATACAACCATCACATGGTCTCCACATTGACGTGAATATTATTGTACTACATTATATATATATATATATCAATATATGTATATATTATATATTGTACCCTTTTTTTCTCTTACATGTGTTGGTGTTACCTATATATAAAGAGGGTCATACCAATTGGGAAACCAAGCAATTCAAGAACAAATTTTTCTTTGAAAGATTAACATCAAAGATATTATAATGGCTTCAAATAAGCACCATGTTAGATCCATTAGCTTGCCTTCAAGGTCTCATCCAAGCACAGCTAGGGTTGAAGAACAGCTCAACAAGCTCAAAGCAATGGAGGAGGGAGCTAGTACTTCTTCAAGTTCTCTTTCTCTTGGTCTATTTGGACTTGGAGAGCTCTATGAATGTGTGGATGAACTTCTCAACATGGGGTCAACCCAACAAGTCCTAAGCCAAAGCCAACGTGAGAAATGGGTGGAAGACTTGTTGGAAGGATCAGTCAAGCTTTTGGACGTGTGTGGGATCACAAGGGATGTTTTGATGCAAACCAATGAGCGTGTTCAAGCCCTTCAATCCTCCCTCAGGAGGAGAAAGGGATCGGATTATTCGGGCGTCGAAAACAACATCACAAGCAACACTTGCTTCAGAAAGAAGATGAAGAAGGATGTCAAGAAGTTCACTTCTACATTGAAGCAAGTGGACAAGAAGTTTGAGGCTTCAATATTAGAGCAAGACAACAATGACCATCTCTATGCTGTTGTAAGAGTTCTTAGACAAGTGTGTACAATGAACATCTCTATCTTCCAATCCCTCTTGTTATTCTTGACTTTTCAAGGGTCAAAACCAAAATCAAAGTGGTCTCTTGTTGCAAAGTTGATGCACAAGGGTGTCATAGCATGTGAAGATCAAGAGAAGCAAATTTGTGTGATTAATGAGTTGGAAAATGTTGATGTTGCTCTTTGCAAACCAACAATACTACTTGGTGATGCTGAAATGATTCAAACAACTCAGAAGAGATTAAAGGCTTTGGAAAATAGCATTCATGGCCTTGAGAGTGGTTTGGAGAGTGTGTTTAGAAAGTTGATTAAGACAAGAACCTCTCTTTTGAACATAATCTCTCAATAGGGGATGAGGGTCTCAAGGCATATTCCACAATTGTAAGGATGTGCTTTGTGATTTCAATTTTCAATTCAACCCCATATATGTATATGTATTCAAGTACATACAAAGAGTTCAACTAATATAGTACATTCAAAATTTTGTCTCTCACATGCATGCGTGATGGCTGCTATTTTTGTCTTCTTATAAAGTTATGTTGTTTCTATGTAATGATTAAAAAGACTGTTATTTTTATCTGTTATTTTTATATGTTGTTTTTATAAAATATATAATAAAAGTTAATTTTATTGACGTTAAATGTAATCATAGATTATAAAAAGTCGGGGATTAATAAACTTAATCGTAGTAACCAAAAGTGGTCGAGTTTTCATAGTCGGTTGTCGTACTCTTAACATTGCGAGAAGAAAGTAAGTATTTGTTAATAATTTATTCAATATAAATGTTAATTTGATAATCGATTACACTATATTCATATACATTTAAACTACTATACAGTCTACCACAGGGACTCAACAGCCGATGTCCGTCATCGATAACTGGGGGGACATGCATCGTCGTAGGGATACTTGGGTTAATCCCCAAGCTTAACAGAATTTTGTAAGTATACTCGTAATGTTTAATTATATTTTTTTATTTAAATCGCATTATGTATTTAATTATTTTTCTTATAATATTTGTAGCATCGGATGGAGGGAGAAAGAGAAACGCAGATCTAGACGCAGTCTGCTACTTCTGGATCATCCCCAGTAGGAACAGTTAACGATGAGGATATTATGGAGTAGTTTCTGGGCACCCGCAGAGGACACAAGACTGGAGTGGGTCGTACACTTCCACAAAAAGTTTATCGAGGGGATGCATCGTCATCTAACTCACGCTTGGTAAGATCTTCTACGACACGTTCTAACCCACACGTAGAAGAATACTTACAATAGAGTTACCAGTAAAACCTCCAACTGTACGAGAGCGTCAGAATGATGTAGGATTTCATCACTCAAATGCACCCCAACATGACTTTTCCAGCGGTTACTCCTCTTGTGCCGTATGTCCGTCCATGTCATCCGCCTCCAAATCCTTCTGATGATAACAACGATAATTCTAGTGATGCTGTTAATTTAGGAGATTAGATTTTTATTAATGTAACAATTTGTATTTCCACACGTTTCTACTACAATTACATTTTTATTTTATTTTATTAATTCCTTTTTACAATAATAATTTTTATTTATATTTTTTATTATTTATTTCCTTTTATTTAATTTTTTTATTATTATAATATCATGAATTATATTTAATATTGGGTTTAAATATGCAATAATATACAACATTGATTATTAAAATGAGAAAAAATAAATAAAAAATTAAAATATTATTTACGACGATAAATGTGGTCGTAAAAAATATAAGCCACGTCAGCTAAGTTTGCATCTTTTGCGACGACTTAATTCAAAAAATGTCGTCGTAAATTCTCAATGTCATGTCATCTTAACGATGTAACCGACGAAATAATTGCAGCAACTCATTTGCGACGATTGTCGTCACAAATATAATTGCGACGACAATCTGTCATCGCAAAAATTATTTTTACGACAATTCAATTGTAGTGACAAGTTTGTGACGATAAGTGGTCGCTAAAAATTCATTTGTGATGACTTTCTATTTTTGGCAACGACTTTTTATCATCACTAATAGCCCTTTTTCTTGTAGTGTTAATATTCAAAAATTTTCGAGAAAAAGAAATTCTATGTCAAGAAAGAAAAAAGAAATATTGCTAATTAAAGTGCAACTTTTATCCATAATTAAGATTAAAGCAAGATATTTGTGAAGTAACATACATAATTTGCACTATGTTAATTTAGGGAGATATTCATATATGCATATATATATATATATATGCATTATATGTTTACTTGTCTATGTGCATGTATCTGACCTGTATTTATTCATCAACAAAAAAAGGCCCGCACACCCGCAAGTAAATACCTCATGCAGATCCTTTACTAGTTAACAGGAAATTAAAATGATTGCTTTTGTTATGTTCGAAGAAAAATCCATTTTCTACGTTTTGGACCTTTAATAATCTTGTACTCTTAATTAAGAAAAAGATGTAAAATTGAAATCCAAATCTCTTCATTGCTCTAGATAATTCACTACGTACTGATCAGTCACTCTGGGCTTCATGGCGGCTGGAAGCTTCTCATCATGATCATGTATATGCGCCAAGTGAAACTTCAGTGATCACATAAAAGGCCAACCATATATGAAATAAGTGTTGATTGTTACCTTAATTAATTGCCCATTAATTTACTTTTAGGAACTAATGATCAAAACAAATTAAGAAGCTCAGAATTTTGGTTTTAAGCACTCAAAAATAATAATAAACTATCACAAAAAAGTGACAAGGTTGGCTGATCTGACCCCTTTTTTGGATTCATTTGTGCATGTCTCCTAATATCATTATTATCAAGATAACAGTATTCCCTTTGTCATTTTTTTTTTATAATTATGACATGTAAAAACAACTTACAAGTTGTTTTTACCTCCTACAAAATCATTATGAGGAGTTAAAATGTCTTATAAGTTTCACCTTGGAAGCTTCAATCACCCATGAGATACATGCTAAATTCATGTACAATGATCTTTGCACAAACTTTCTCTTAAGAACTTCTGAGCAAAGAAAAGAAATATATCAATAATTAATATGGTAATTAAATAGTCCACATGTAAAGTGGCTAATGAAACAGGATATATTAGACGTATAACACGTGTGTGTACGGAAAAATTAATTTGTTTAGCACTATTTCTATCTTCTTTTTCACACTACCATTTTTAAAGTTAAAAGAGTTTATCTAATAGAATTAAAAAAATAAATTATTGGTTTTTTTTTTAACCGTTAGATTTAAATTAAAAATTATTTATTTTGTATAATTTTTTAATATGATATAATTTTAATCAGATTTAATTGTCAAAAATTATTCTACTAGATTAATCAGAGAAAGTTTCAAATCTGATAAATCCCGGATGTAGTAAGTTATTGAGACACGTAATATCTCTTAATTCTTTGTATCTTTTACCTTTGTTTCCTTGCCAAGCAAAGGCACCTCATAGAAAGTTGAAATGTTTTGTCTGAAAGCAACCAAGTTTCCCAACTTTTTTTCTTTCTCGTTCAAGGAATTGTTGGCCCCTTTTCATTATTAACTTTTATTCCTTGAAAGCAACTTCAATTACATTTGGACAAATATACAGCAGAAAACTTCATTTTCTAAAGACCAAATCATGACCAGGTCTTAACTGGGTCTTTTTTTCTAAAGTGGTACTTCTATCTTTAATTGTTGTTTAAAAAATATTTGGGAACTTACGAACAATAGTCACACACATTTGTTGCTTCAACGACAATTAATTTAAATGCAACCCACGCGTCCACATTACCGTAGATATTGGATTATTATTTATGAGCTTCACGTGGTCTGATAGAAATGTTCATTTTCACTTATTAAACTAGCTAGTTACCAAGAATGTTTAGACCAAAAATCAATAAGGGAAAAATAAATAGAGAAAAAAGTCAATAACTCAACAAGTATGTACATAACTAAAAGGATTGGCATTTATAAATCCTCATCATTCACAAAATGGTGGGGGTTCTATTACTTACCTAATAGAACTCAAATTATTTGAGTAGTGAGGTTTTAATTTTATGAGGATGAATAGGAATATTGTAAACAAAAATCATTCTTTTTATCTTGTGATTTTAATGCGTGGTTGGAGGTTTAATCTAGTGAAAATTTCACATTCATCATGTATAGATTTCAAATTCTCAACGCCAAAAAAATTGAAAAAAAAAAAAAAATCAGTCCTTGAAGTCAACTCCAAAAGTAGGATTAATGAAACCAAATGAACAAGAAGCTAGGAGTAGGAAGGCTCTAAACTCTCAACTTTATAAGTTGACACTTGGCAGGTGAACATTGCAAGACTTGGTGTAAACATAGCCAAAACATGCCACTCATGCGACCTTAAACAAATGTTTCCTAAGTTATAAATCTCAACCCCATTTCCCATACTCTTCATTTGAAAATTAATATAATGAATTAATTAAAAAAAAAAAAAAACTACTAGGTGATCTTTCAAGATCTTTTGATTTCTAGAGACTCAAGGTTGATCTCCATATATCCATAGAACTTCGGAATTAGGCCGTCCTTTGATTACTAAATTGGTAACCAACTTCCAATGAAATTGATTGGAAATTGACCTTTGGATGCGTGTATAAGGTGGCGGTGGCGTCGGCGGCAATGCATGGAAGCAAGAGAAATTTGGGCAAATGAATCTAGCTTTTTTTTTTTTTGGGTGCAAAAAAAAAAAAAAAAAAAAAAAAAAAAAAAAAACCCCCCCCCCCCCCATTTTTGAGTTTCACCCAAATGGCAATCCTTTTGCCATATCAAATCAATGGGTGAAGACGTGACAACATAACTTACCAAAAGAAGCCAAAAAAAAAAAAAAAGCCATCATCCCCACACTCCATTCACATGTTTATCACATTGACACGAGGACCTAAAGATTCTTTTGGTCCCCCTCCAAAATCCCTTGGTATAAATGTCTCATATTTCCATAATAATATCCTACACCTCATTTAGTCCAAATTATATCCCAAACGATCAAAAATGCCTTCCTTCTCCCAAAAGCCATCTTCCCGTAATTACAAAATTAGGTCCATTACTTTGCCTGTCAGATCCCATCCCACCACGCAAAGAACAGACCAAGAACTTCACAAGCTTAAAGCTAGTGAGGCCGTAACATTATCTTCCCCAAAAGCATCACAAATACGCAACGCACTTTATGGTCTTGGAGACTTGTACAAGTGCCTTGAGGACCTCCTTAGCTTGCCGTTGACAAGACAAGCTCTAGCCCAACACCAACAAGAGGAGTTGCTAGATGACTCCCTCGGCTACTTGGACTTCTGTGGCAGCACAAGGGAAGCCGTTTCGGTAATGAAAGAAGGCGTTAGGGAACTCAAGTCGGCGATTCGACGGCGGAAGGTCGGAGACTCAAGCATCGAGAGCAATGTCACAACTTACATGTCCTTGAGAAAAAGGATGAAGAAGGGAATTGAGCAATCTTTCAAGCAAATATTGGATCACAAGCATGGAGGGTTTCCCCTACATCATCTTGATACCCACTTGTGTGCCGTGGTTAGGGTGCTAAGAGAGGCAAGTTTTATAACCAACTCAATTTTTAGGTCGCTATCTTTGTTCCTCTCAACTCCGCTTTTGAAAGCAAGGCCCGCTAGTAGATGGTCTTTGGTTTCTATAATGGTCCAAAAAGGAGTAGCACTAGGATATCATGACCATGTCAATAATATTCAAGAGAAAATCAATGTAAATGAATTGGAAAGTGTTGATATTGCACTTGGTAACTTGTTATTAATTATGCAAAGTTCTTCAAGTGATACTGAGGACTTTGAGGATGAAAAGGTTCAAATTGCACAGAAAAAGTTGGATGATTTGGAGGGTGTCATTGATGGACTTGAGAATGGGTTGGAGTGCTTGTTTAGGCTTTTGATCAAAAATAGAGTCTGCCTCTTAAATGTAATTTCACAATAGGATATGATTGGTCCACCATGTTTGTTATTGTACCAAATTTATTCCCTTGATGAGCATCCGCATTAATTTAGAGGATATACGTAATGCTGTGATGTTTAACTTTATGCAAATTTTGCAACTTATGTACATGGATCAAATATACATTATATGTTTATTCCTTCAAAAAAAAATGTATATTTATATTGTATGTTTACCTCTTCTATGTTTTTATTCCTTCTTGTATGTTCAACATATGAACAGTTCTGGGTTAAACCCCAATTCGATTGTCCGGCCCAGTTGAGAAGTGAGAAAACAATTAAAAAAAAGTGTAATCTTGATAAATACCCGTGCATAAATCAAAATTTTTATTTTTTATTCTTAATTCATAACCTTTTTAGTTAAATAATTACACTAACAAAAGAGTATTTATCAAGAGTGAGGGGTAAAGATCCAGACTCATGCACTCTCAAAAGTAAATTCTCTATTTTTTCTTTAAAAAAAAAAAGGTTAGGTCCAATAGCAAAGTTTGGGCTACCCAGCCTATCTCTGCTCAAACCCAACAACCTGAATGAAAATTTCGTGCCTAATCGGGCCGGCCATAAATGGGAGAGGGACAGCCCGGTCTGAAATTTTATAAGGTATTTTAAAAAAAAATATGTGAAAAAGGGTGTTTGTGGTGTCCCACCCAAATAAACTTTTGAGTCGGGACAGGCCCAACCAACAATGGCTGATCTCGGTTCGGCCCGTTTAGCCTAACTCAAACTTATAATTTCTTTCTTTGTCGCTCTATTAAGTTAAAAACCCCGCATTACCCTTGTGTTAATAATTTCAGTAAGTAATTATTAATCCATTTCTCAGGACACTAGTAGTAATAAGGGGGAAAAAAGAAAACATATCGAATACAAACACAAAATTAAAGTAAGCCATTGATCAACTTTTGTGACCAGTGTTTTGAAAAGATAAATTCTCCATGAAAACATAGAATAAAACTAGTCACTGATTTAATTTTAAATATATCATGAAAGAAAGAAGAAGAAGAAGAAGAAAAAAGAAATTTTTCCACACAAACAAATTTTATAGTAAACCGTTGGTCTACTTTGGGGTAAACCCGTGGCATCAGCATCACGGAGGGAGAGGGGATTGGGTGGTGACGTCGCGAAAGAGAAATTCATTGACCGGTTGACTCATAACCGACGTGGCAGCAAGAGATTACAATTGTAAGCAGTTGCAAACAGCCACTTCAGCATAGGATTCCTCCTCTTTCCTCACACGCTCCTGCTCAATCACACGCGTTAAATCACATAACGGCTATTTTTTCCACTTTCGGCACAAAACACAGAGAAAAAAAACAGATATAATAAGTAAATAGCAGTAGTAGTCCCCAATCCAAACCCCATTACCAGATTCCAAAGAGATCCGTATTCCACCGTCGGATCAAAGTCTCTCTCCCTTTTCCAACCGTCCGATCGCCATGACGGTGGCCACCGCAGCGACATCCCAGACAAAGAAGCTGGTGAAGCTTGGCCTCTCGCTTTTCCGCAGAGGCTTCAACTCTCCAAAATGGTATTACTTTCTGTTTTCTTTTCTTCTGTTTGGTTGCCGAGAAAATCTGGGTTTTTGTTCTTTTTTTTCATATGTGGAAAATGGTGGAAACTTGGCAGTAAAACGGCGGCGAAGATGGCGGTGGCTCGGATAAAGCTGCTGAGGAACAAGAGGGAGGTGGTGGTGAAGCAGATGAGGCGTGACATTGCGTTGCTTCTCCAGTCTGGTCAAGACTCCACTGCTCGTATTCGGGTTCTTACACATTCCATTTTCTCTTTACTACATTCCGTCTTAACCCTTTTTATTAGAATTTCCGTTGAAAAACAATAGACAAAAGGAGGGAAATGAGTCCCACTTAACATTTCCTTATTAGAATTTATGTTGAAAACAAACGGAAAAAAACACTTGGTGGCCTCATTTAACCCTCCCTAACTTCGTCTATTTTCAAACGAAGTCCAAAAGAGAGGGGATTAAGTACTTCGATATTTGAAGGCAAATGGAAGTTTTTAAAGTTTAGAGGACAAAGTAGTCGAATGACTCTAAAATTAAGGAGACATAGTTAAGAATAATACCAAATATTATTACCAAATGAGGAAAATTTGCCCAATGTTATCATCTCAAGTCCTTCCCAAACTCATTGCTTTTCCATGTTATTGCTTGGCTTGTAATTGCCCATGCACTTAGTCTGACATCTAGTTCAAATTTCTTACCAGTTATTTGTTTATTGTTTTTTATGTTCGCCAAAAAAAAAGAGGTTCTTTTTATGTTCTGCTGGAATGATTAGGCCCATTTAGTAGTCAAAAGGTTGCATAACTTACTACAAGTGTTTCGTGGTGCGGTCTAGGTTGAACATGTGATAAGAGAACAGAATGTATTGGCTGCAAACGAGTTCATCGAGCTCTTCTGCGAACTAATTGTGAGCAGACTTTCAATCATCGCAAAGCGAAGGTGAAAGAAAGAAATTTGTGTTGTGTTTTTGGTAGCATTTGCGCAACTTTTACAGAGAAGTTTTGTCTAATATTGTTCAATTCACAGAGAATGTCCGGCTGATCTAAAAGAAGGCATTGCTAGTTTGATATTCGCAGCCCCAAGGTGCTCGGAAATCCCAGAACTGGTAGCAATTAGGGATGTTTTTGAGAAGAAATATGGAAAAGATTTTGTCTCTGCTGCCACTGATCTGAGGCCCAACTGTGGCGTGAATCGCATGGTAAGATTCCCCTTGTTTAGCAATATTTGTGTGAAAAATTCCGAGATTCATCCTGTTTGAACATATTTCAGTTTCTGCGAGTGAATCCTGAATTGATGATTGTGTTTTGTTGTAGCTTATTGACAAGCTCTCTGTTAGAACCCCCACCGGCGAATTTAAATTGAAAATCATGAAGGAAATTGCCAAGGAATACCAGGTCGACTGGGACACAACGGAAACTGAGAAGGAACTTCTCAAGCCTCCTGAAGAACTTATAGTATGTTCCTCTCTCTCTGTCTTCCAATTCAAGATCATTTGTGTGTTCTAAAATCGATTTTCTCATTGATCAGGAAGGACCACGAACTTTTGTTAGTGCGACCAGCTTACCGGTAAAGCCTGTGCCAAACCAATCTTTTGACCTTAACACAAATAAGTTAACTACAAGGTAACTTTGCCATTGAATTCATCACTTTCATAATAAATCATCAAAAGGCTTATAATTACTCATCAGAAGGCTTTTTCATACTGTCCTTGACGTCTCATTTCGCTGTCTTTGTAGTTCTTCTTTACCCAGAACAACAACCAGCGGTGATGATGGCAGCCACATGTATTTCCAAGACTCAGCCGGGGCTGCCAAAGCGGCTGCAAAATGTGCAAACGAAGCAATTGCAGCCGCTAAAGCTGCTGCTTTTCTCGCCAACAAAGACTTGAACCGCACCTCTTCTCAACCACCACCATCTTTTGATAACAACAATTCAAACAACAATCCAAGCATCAATATTGGATATGAAGAAATTAATCATCAGTATAACAAAGCTTCAGGAAGGGCATTTGAGTCTCAGAACTTTAATGGGCCCCACACTCCAAGCAATATGGAGACACTGATGAACAACAACAACAAGCACAGTGGAAGAACGCATAGGAGGCACAGCTACAATGCCCCATCTGCACATTCAGACATAAAGTTTGATGAATCAGACTGTGATGAAGAAGATGAAGAAATTGAAGCAGAGACACCACCTAATGGCAGCACCTGTTTTCAGCCGCCTCAGCGAGCCCCGCCTCCAGTACCATTGAAGCAGGATTCACCTCATTCTGTTCATCCAAAATTACCCGATTACGATTCACTTGCTGCTCGCTTTGAAGCCCTCAAGCACCGCCGCAACTCACAGCCCTGAAGAACTTGCTTGACTTGTTCCGCTTCAGTTCTTCTGCATTATATGTCATGGTATTATATACGTCGTATTATATTATTCATATACATACGTAGATACTAAATAATTCATAACACATAATAGGGGATGTTTTTTTTTTTTTTTTTTTCCTTAAATCTTTTTGCTTTATAAGTTGTAATATTCTTGCAAAGTACGTTACCAATGTCATTTTCTTCAACGTTTACTATTGATTTGTATTATTATATTCAAATTTACTGTAATTCAACATTTAGAAAAACAAAGTCCATAGATATGGCATGATTTGCTTGTGTATGACTTTTCTGATTGCTTACGAGTATGGGAGTACACCACATTCAGAGGAAAAGAAAAACATAAAGATAGCTTTGAGCACATGGGCTTCAACTTCAACTTGTTCTGCATTTTCAATTGCTTGTTCATACTGCCCTAAATAAATCGAGAATTATTACGGTGGGACCTATCCTTTTTACCTATGAGTAGGTACTGGTTTTTAACCATGCGGAATGATATGTATTTGTAGCAGTTATGGACTGAGCTTTGAAAATTTTTGAAATGGACATTCACTGATAAGACAATTGAAATCTTAATCGAACGTTAAACCAACACAACAATTGTCGCTGCCACAAAAGTTCCTTAGAAAATTACGTTTTATTTTCTTTGAGAAGGTAAAAAGTGTTGGTGATGAAGTTGAGATTATGATTTTGTGTGGCAATTTGTTTTCTGAGAGGGAGAAAATAGCACAACTGAGATGGAAAATTGACAACCTTTTGAAGAGAAAAGCAGCTTGTTTTGGTTGACTTGGGCAGAGGTTACTGCAGATAAAACGACTTTTATAAAGGAGTCGCCAATTGAAAATGTCATACACCATTGTTTTCAAACTTTTGACTGTTCACTGTTTCATACTTTGGTCCTGTTCTTTTCGCAGATTCGAGTTTTGTTACAGTAAAAAGCTCTCAGAAACAGTCACATCTAACTTTTTTGCTACAGTAAAAAACTCTCACACAACATCACATCACATCTCGAATTCCATACGTTAAAAAAGATATTTGGATATACTTTTGTTATCGCCTCTCTAACAAATTATTAGAATTTCATAATTGCCGGAGATATTGGCATAATCCACTTAACAAGGTAAGCGCAATATTTTCCTAACAAGCTGGTTTTGTTAAGTTGAGTTAGGCCTGATATCCTTTGATTTTTATAAAATGGTATCAAAGCAGGCCTAATTTTGCAATGTTGGGTCCCCCAATATCAACTTATTCGCAGCGGTTTGGCATGGTCCACGTTGTGCGTGAATGGACGTATTAGAATCTCATATTGGCTGAAAATATTGGCATGATCCACTTAAGAAGATGAAGGTAATTCTCCCCTAATAAGCCGATTTTGTTAGGTTGTGTTAGGTCTAATATCCTTTAATTTCTGTAAAATAAATAAAAAAAAATATCCATGCATCAATTACAATGTGATATAATGAACTTGAGCCGCCATCCAAGTACGAATACCCTCGTTTAAGCAAATATCTTTAGTGTAAATCAATTAAACATTTTTTTAACTCATTAAAAAAAAATAATTCCTGAATTCTCTCTAAATTGGAAAGGACCGCCTATATTGACTATGTATTAATGTGCACACAAACCTTGGAAAAACGGTTGGCACCACCAATTTGCTATATTTTATAACCACATATTATTTTTTCGCGTCTTTGAAGGAACAATTATTATCTCAAATATTCCAAAATATCACATGGTTGTCGAAGCTGAATCCCGGAATTAAGTATCCTGGCCCAGCGTTGGATTTATCTCTCAGGAGTAATAAGTTGACCAAAATATAACCCTAATATTAATCTCTTTTGAGCCGTTATCCGATAAATGTATAGTAATTCTTTATCTACAACCGTCAGATTACTTGTAAACGGTCAGGATCTTTCTAAGGTAATAGTGTAAAAAGGTTCAAAACGAGGGATGGCAGCCATGTCCATGTCCATGTCCAATCCATCTACAATAAATAATCATCTCATAGACGCACTCTCTTATTAATTAATTAATTAATCCAACAGCGTAGACAACGAAATTAGGGCACTTTCGCTTTCTTTATTCACAATTCAAACACATGATAAGATAATTATAAAGCAGCCAAATTTGTCCTTGACTTCAATATTAATTATTAGTCCATATTGCAACAAAGCAATAATTTATCTCTCTCTCTCTCTCTCTCTCTCTTTCTCTCTCTCTCTCTCTCTCTCTTTTTCTCCTCTTCTCTCTTCCTCCTCTCCCTCCTCTCTCTCTCTCTCTCTCTCTCTCTCTCTCTCTCTCTCTCTCATATCAGCTTCCTGTCATAGTAGCAAAGCTGTCTAAAAAGAATGTGTAAAGTCTCCTATTCCCCACCTGTATTTGTCATTATTTAATCTGTGTTTCCTTGGCAATTTCCTTGAACCAACTCATTACTTGGCACAACTTGTTACCACTATATATAACACATAATTCTGCACGAGTTTTCCCCAAGGCTACAGAATTAAGGTTTTAGCTAAAGAAAGCAAAACCCGAATTCTTGGAGTCTCCTGTAGCTTCTAAGTGCCAGATCCAACGTTTTAAAAAAAAAAAAAACAACCTCGAAATCTTGAGCTTAAAAAAAAAAAGGGTGCTTAAAATGAGCCGTGAAGCGAAAGAGATAAGCTCCGCTCCTATAACGCCGAGGCCATCGTCGCCAAGCAGAGCGACCGGGGCGCCACCCGTTTCGTGCCCCCCGTCGCAGTTCCATTCGCCGTCGTTGTCTCGGTCTCCGCTGCTGAATGGCGAGGGCGCCGAGGGAGGAGGTGCGGCACGCCCTAGAAAGGCCCCGAAGACCCCGGTGAGGACGCCGAGAATGTCTTTGACTCCAAGGTTCATCACTCCCCTTGGTAGCCCCATCAGGAAGGCCCTGAGGGCCACAAAGCTTGACCCTCAAGACGCTTGGTTGCCCATCACCGAGTCCAGAAATGGCAACAAATACTACGCTGCTTTTCATACTCTTTGCTCCGGGATTGGTATTCAAGCCCTTGTCCTTCCTTATGCCTTCACCACTCTTGGCTGGTAAGTCTATACATACATACATACATACATACATACATAGATACATAAATATATATACATACATAAGGGTTGTTTTCAGTCTTTTACGAATGACCGTCTTATACTTTAACATGTAGAATAAAGGATGAAACATGTGATTTTATTTTATGTAACATTAACTTTACAAAGATATAATATTAGTGTGTGATAGATAAATTTCTTATTATTAAAATACCTTTACAAAGTCATTGTTAATTACTAGAATAAATATCATGTAGGAAAATGGTTCATAAATGATTAATCAAATGATGGACTGATTTGTGATTCATCACCGATTAACTTGATGAACTGATTTGTGATTCATCACTGATTAACTTGATGGACCGATCGTATATCAGTGATTAATCATGGTTAAAACCAAGAAAAAAATGAAAGGCCTTCTAACTTTAGAAAAAAAAAAAAAAGGGGAAAAAAAAGAATATGTACACACACATATATATGTATATATAGTATATATTATATAGATTAGTCTCTTTGTACGTAAGTTTGTAATATTATAGTCAAAAGGCATGTATATTGCTGCGAAGCTTCGTTTAGCTGTCAAGTTAATTTTTATTTCATTTTGTTGCATATGAGTTGAAGATTCTTTACATAATAATATATACACCTCTTATCAACTTATTCTGATCATAGTTAGTTTTATATATACTTATATTAATTAATATGCTTTTTTTCTTCCTTAATTAATTGCAGGTCATGGGGAGTAATCTGCTTGACCTTAGCCTTCATATGGCAGCTCTACACCTTATGGATTCTTGTTCAACTCCATGAGTCTGTCGAAACCGGGGTGCGCTACAGCAGATACCTCCAACTCTTTAGTCTCACTTTCGGTACGATTAATTTTTAACCAATCACATATTCACATGAACCAAATATGTCTTTTTGTATGCATAAAAAATTCATCTAGTAATTTAATTGTGTATGTTATGTGTAAAAATGATCTTATCTATTAGTAAATTAAGGTTGGATCAGATTAATTTAAATTTTAGGCCTTATGACATAAAAAGTAAGTGTCGTATTACTGTTGGGCTAAACCTGTAATCATATGCCACAATTAGTAATTTTAACCAATCATAAATTTACTTCGATCCACTAATTACATGTTATAATATATATATATATATATATGCTACAATTAGTTTTTAACCCATCACAAATTTACTTCGACCCACTTACATGTTATGACATACATGAAATTTCCATTTAGCAAATTTGTGGTTGACTTATTTTATGGTGTACATTTTGTATGTCACAGGTGAGAAGCTAACAAAGTTGCTAGCTACATTCCCAATCATGTACCTATCAGCAGGCACATGCTCGACGCTGATCATCATCGGCGCATCCACGGCAAGAAATTTGACCCAGATAATATGCGGGACCGAATGCTCGAGGGAATTGACAACCGTGGAATGGTACTTGGTGGTCACTTGTGCAGCCGTGGTGTTGTCACAATTACCGAACTTGAACTCAATCGCCGGAGTGTCGCTAATTGGTGCAATCACGGCGGTTGGATATTGCACAATTATTTGGGTGGTGTCCGTGGACAAGGGAAGGCTACCGGGGGTATCCTACAACCCAGTTATGGGAGGTAACGATGTAGAACATATGTTCAAGGTGTTCAATGCCCTTGGGCTTATTGCTTTTGCTTTCAGAGGCCACAATCTCATCCTTGAAATTCAGGTGTGTATAATTGTTCTAATTGATCCCCTTCTTGCAAAAGTTTTAATCATATTGGGGTAGTATTCATAAAACCCGAAAAATTAAGAGAGTTAAAAAAAACAAAAAAAAGAAAAGAAAAAGACGAATGCGTATAAAAATCTCATAGTTCAATACTATTACGTATTAACAAGGTAAAAAAAAAAAAAAAAAAAAAAAAAACTTTTGGTACAAAAGCAAAAACATTTTCAACGAATCTAGAAAATACTAGTTCTCTGCAGAAGTGAGAAGAAGGAAAGTTCGAATCTTTCTACCCATTATTTCTTTAACGTTTTGTTGACCAACATATGAAGTGTTTCCACATCATGACGTTGAAATATCAAAACTTTCTTTGATTGAAAGAAAATTTCAAAACTTGGCCTTTGGCCATATTCTACTCAGTCCAAAACAGCACACGGAAAACTTTTTTACTTTTTGTGCTCAACTTTAGACTTGTAACTACATTAGTCAATGACATTAATTTCATAACAAGACAAGAGACACTACTCCATCTCTCCTCTTAGTCATAACCATATAAAGATTCCAAACACTAATTAGCATTAATGATGATATCAATGATGTGTTTACGGTTCAGTTCTTAAATTATATTCAAAAGATACGTCATAAACACGCGGTTTTTCGCTGTTAAAGAATTTCTTTTGCTATGTTACATTTTTTTCTCTGTTCCGATATAAATTTCATCAATAAAGATGATGTGTTTATCTTCATAACTAACTCAAAAGGTACGTCATGAATTTGCAGGCCACAATGCCATCGAATGAGAAGCATCCTTCCCACGTGCCAATGTGGAAGGGAGTTCAGGGCTCCTACACCCTCATCTCAGCGTGCTTGTTTCCCATTGCAATCGGCGGCTACTGGGCTTACGGCCACATGGTAAGCTCTCCAAAAATCAACCCATAATTTCGTATTATTCTAAATGAAATATTGTTTGAGTATCAAAATTGATATGTGAATTTGTGACTGACGAGTTAAAAAAAGTGCTCTTTAAAAATAAAACTTTCTTAATAGTAATGCTTTTTAAAAAATAAAATAAGTATTTGTACGTTTCAAAGTTGAGTACATGTCTATAATTAGCTAAAAATTGATACATAATTGGCACTCTTTTGAATGAAACAAGTTTCACAAGTGAATTTGTGGCAGCTTAAAGTTGACATTTTAATTTTGAAATTGTCTAAAAACTAATAGTATCATGACTAAATTATGCTACATGCCAATGCTCTTTAAATAACATTTTCCCTGGTGAACTTGTTACCAGATCCCATCCGACGGAATGCTGACGGCGCTCTTCATGTTCCACTCGCAAGATGTGTCCGAGTTCGTCTTGGGAACGACTTGCGTCTTCGTGATAGTAAACGCGCTTAGCTCGTTCCAAATCTACGGGATGCCAATGTTTGACGACATCGAGTCCCAGTTCACAAGGAGGTTTAAGAAGCCGCTGCCGTGGTGGTTGAGGGCCGTGAACCGGGTCGTTTTCGGGTTCATTTGCTTCTTTGTGGCCGTTGCAATTCCCTTCTTGTCAAGCTTGGCTGGCTTGATAGGAGGAATATCATTGCCTATTACATTGGCTTTCCCTTGCTTCATGTGGCTCAAGATCAAGAAGCCTAAGATGTATGGCCCCAATTGGTGGATCAATGGGGCACTTGGGGTCCTTGGGATGGTCCTTAGTGTCATTTTGGTCGCTTCTAGTATTTATGTTATCATTGACACTGGTATTGAAATCAGTTTCTTCAATCCTAAATAAAAATCATCCCAAGAAAAAAAAAAAAAAAAAAAAAAAAAAAAAAAATGAATTTAGGGGGGCAATTTTTTTTTTTGTTAAATTAAATTTTGGAGGTGCTGTTTGTGGTTTTAGTACGTGGGGGTGTGTGTTACTGATGTTAAAAGGGAGAAATGTAATATAAATTCAGTTTTTTTTTTTTTTCCTCTTTTGATATTGATTTTGGGGTTGATAATGTAATAACTTGTCGCATTCTAAAATTTTAGGTGTTACACGAAATATTGATCTTGATTATCCCTCTTTCTTTCTTTCTTTTCCTTTCTTTCCTGTCCCTAACATGAAAATAAAACAATAAATAAATTGCTATTCTTCAGTGCAAAATGGCTGCTCAAATATAGACGTTCATATTGAGGCCTTTGTAAAAATAATCTAATAGAAAAACTTTATTCATAAAATGACAATTTAAAAATTTTTATTTACAAAATGACTTTCTGAGAAGAAAGAAAAACGAAAAAAATGAACTCAAAACCCTCCCTGAAGCTAGCTCCGTTTCTCGTCCCTCACGAAGTGCTCAGTCATGGCAAATTTTTTTGATTTCTTCATATTCATTCTCCCCAACTATCAAAGCTCTAGATCCGCAAGATTGAAGAAACTTTTGTCATATTTTGTTTGATTAAGTGCTTTGAAGAATAAGAAATTATTGGAAGAACTTTTTGGAGAACAAAATTTGGAAACTCCAACATAAGGGAAGAGGAGATCTCGGAGGTTCTGAAGGGAGAGAGAGAGGGGGATGAGGATTTTGAGTCGTTCTCTTACCTTCTTGGTCGTGAGGGCTCGAAGAAGGGAGGAGAAGGAAGAGAGCTCAAATTTAGTATTTGGTCTCAAGAAGGAGGCCACCTCTGTTAATAATACCTATTAATTATATAATTAAGAATTTATTCAAATAAAATAAATAAAATTAAAATTAAAAAGTCATTTTCTTAATTTTACTTTTTTACTCGGTTATTTTAGCCAAATTCTCCGTTCATATTAGTCTTTCATAAACAGTGCTATATTAGTCTTTCATAAACAGTGCTTCACCAAGATCACCACCTAAGTCTCGGGCTTTTTTCAGCCAAAACAGAAATAAATAAATAAATACTCGGGACTAAATAGTCTTTTATGGGGACTACCAATAGAAAATAATAGTTGAACATTCTTTCTTTTTGGTCCCTTTTTGTATTTAATTGGCAATTAGCAAACAACTTGGTACAACTTTATCAACTTTTTCTTTTTTTTAAGGCAAAATAGTTTTCATCAAACAGAAGCTAAAAAAACAGGACATTAACCTTAACATAATTACAGAAAAGAACCTTAACAATGCATTAACAGCAAGAGTATGGACCACTACATTGGCATTTGGCCCGCTTATGAGGTCTAATTACTCACTTATACTACCCATATGTGTGTATTTTAATATAATAAGGTTTTCTTATACATTAATATATATTAATAAATATTAACTTTGATCAAGTTTTTCACGTTGTTTTTAGTCTTTCTGGTAAAATTTTCTAGTTCTATCATGAGGAGCCTTACCACTTACCAAATGAGTATGACCGGGAGTAACCGGTAGTCAAACATTCTCTATCTAATAATGCTAAAGAGTACCATGCCAACTACTGCACAACATTAAAAGGTGGGTTTATAAAGTCCATTGATGAGTCCTACATTTTATTTGTAGTACCGGTGTTCCGAAACGTTTTTTTTTTTTTTTTTTTTGGACTAAATGAACATTAACCCCCATTGCTTGCCAGTAAATTTGTTCTAATAGACCACGATGCTTATTTTACGACTCACAATATATGAAGCGTTGACTTGACCATAATTAGGAATACAAGACTTCATTCTTTAATTACCACATCATTTAAAAAATGAATTCACGTAAGAGAAAACACTACAATAAAAACATGGCTTAATTAATTACAAAAATTCCATCGAAACGCTAAGCTTAGCCTTAGGACATTGGTTCTTGGCTTAAAGGATGTGAAACTAGATTACACTAATTGAATATTGAGGATTGTCCCAACCTTACAGCATTACCACAATGGCTGCCTAATACAACCTCACTTGTGAAGATGGAAATACATAAATGCCGAAAACTTGTTTTCTAAAAGAATTGAGGGTTTCTGATGTTCCGAGTTGGGAGGAATTTGTTTCAGCAATGAATGAAAGATTGGCTCCAGAACACTTGTTTTCTAGATGACGAATGAAGTTATTAACTTTTTCTTCTCTCTCTTTGTAAAATCATGCCACTATGTACCTGATTATCAAACTCTTGACAATGAGGTACATGGTGGCATGACATTCCGATGTCAACATCGATGACCTGAATGTTGATGTTCGTGATCAGAACACGGAGCTAGAATTTTATCAAAACTTGGAATCGCCATACGCGGAAATAGAGTGGTTGTTTTCGTTCTTCACGAAACTATAGTTGGAAGTCCTTGGCTGTCCTGTAATTGTATAAAAGCTCAATATGGGAAGTTTTGCTCAAGATCATGCACTCCTTCGTATTTCTTTTCACATGCAACTCGGGTCCATCTTGTATCTTGGTCGTCTAAAATCTAGTTATTTACCCGTACCCTTTTATGTGTAAATTATGTTTAAGTTCTACAACTTCAGTATTAATAACAAGGTGTCCACGTATACATCGGACCACTCTACAACTCTAGTTAAACTATCGACAAGAAGAAAATCAAACGGCAGAGAGTCAAATCGGGTAATTTCTGAGAAGCCTTGGTGTATATAAATTGTACAAAAACATGATCCAGAATCGCTCATCCGACAAAAAAATTACATGGTAGCAAACCAAGTCTATGACAACAACATAACCTAAATTAAATCTCTATATCCCTAAAATGAGAACCCACAAAACCTTCTCTGATGCCAACAAATAGGACTACAAACACACTTTTCTAAATATGAATCTATGATGCTCCCAATTAATTTTTTGAACACGCAATTAATTCAACAATGCATATATATAATATTAGCAACAACGACAGGTTACACAATCCAAACATGTGTAAGGTCTTGATTTTTCCTCCAGTTCCTGAGCCGTAGGCAGCAGCTCCAACTTGTATATACTAGTTTGCGCGCAGCAGAAACGGTAGAGATTTCTACATATTCCTTCGCTAAAAGGATTCACTCTTGCAGGAAGTCCCCTATAAATTCAAGGTTTGGCATTAATTCCTCAAAAATATTTGCAGCTCAACCTGATTAGACTAGCAAGCCAAAGTCCAATATGAACACATCATAAGAAGAAATAAACTAACCTTAGATACGGGATGCGTCTACGTCTTATTAGTTCAAATGTGGTCTGATTTGTCAGAGCAAGATAGCTGCAGCAAGAATGGATTTAGCTATGCTCTTTGGGTTTTCTAATTAAAGCCACAGTCATAGTAAGAATGAAATAAGCCAACTGCTCGTATAAGCAGGTCCGTCAAATAATTCATCAAAGTGAGATTAGTACAATGGGACAGGGGAGAGGAGGAACTTGTCACAAACAAGATTATCTTTATGTTGAAAGAAAACTGTTAGAAGGTAACAACTTTACCTATGAAAGGTTAGCAGGAGCAGCAGAAAGACCAAGGATATTGACAAAATAATCAACAGCAATATCACGATTGCAACCTTCCACCTAATTGACAAGATCAAATTAGGATGGAAAATTATCCCTCAACATGGATAAATAAAAATTGTTGTTAAAAACCCAAGCACCAACATAATTACAACGCCTTGGGGGCTTTTCCCGTTCATTCTTCTTGTTGGGCTGGCTTTAGTCAAGCAGTCATTAGACTGCCCCTCCATGATGATGAAGTACGATTTTGACCATGCCTAAGAGATTGCATAATAAAAAAAGAAAGAAAGAAAAGAAACTTTCTCATGACACAAGGATATCAGAAAGATCCTTACCAAGCTTTTGCTATATTAGCCTTCAGGTAAGTAATATAAAGAAAGCCAATCCACAAACACAAAGCTGTTTCTTCAAAAATGTACCACCTAGAAAATTTTGCCAACAATCAAGGTTCGTAATTAGGTGATCAAACATTCAGAAGTTCCAATAAATGAGACACTTTCATTAATACGTCAAGCAGTTAGGTCTTATACAGAAGGTATCAATTTCAACAATTCACAATCATGGTAGTTCTGCAATGATGTGAATACTAATGGTTATATACAACAACAACAGCAACAAGCCTTAATCCCAACTTAATTGGGGTCGGCTATATGAATTTTACTTTTTCACACGGCTCTGTTCGAAATTATACTTTCCTGAAGGCCTAGATCTAGAATGTCTTTCCTAACGACTTCGGTCCACGTAATTCTTGGTCTACCCCTCCCTCTCCTAGTATTAGGTATACGAATGTCCTCCCAAGCACGAATTGGTGCTTCTAGCGTCTACGTTAAGAAAGGAAATTTTGAGATAAAACATAAGCATTCTGGAGGCAACTATCGTCCATCTACATATATGTTCCTGAACATCAATAGCCAGATATCTTACTAGCGCATCTTACTGTAAAGAAAATAGAGGATCACCTGCCTCAGATTGACATCAACTTTACGAATGCAATTTATAAGAATCAAAATAGTATATTTAACTCACATATCTCAATTTGGGAGGGACAAAAATATGCTAATGGAAAATGTAGGGGATAATTTCAATTTTGGCCGTGGAATTAGGTACCCTGTCCCGCAATGGGATAACGAGCACAGTTTAGGGGGCCAAAATTAAAATTAACCCAAAATGTAAAGCATGATCCTCATACTCACCAAAATTTACAATGGTTACCCTGGCCAACACATGTTCCAAGCCAAACACAATGATGATCAAACTGAAGGACGCATCTATCACAATCATGACAGTGTCTTGCTCGTGGAGGCTGCATATAGAAACAAATAGAAATATAACCATATTGTCCTACGGGAAACAAACAAATTATCAGAGTAACAACTTAGATTTTATATAATGTAACGGAAAGATGACATTATTAGTTATAACGCAATACAGGCCTGTACAGCAGGAACGAAAAAAAAAATTGGAAAGAACAATGCAAATAGCTCTATGGCTAAACCTTAACTTAAGACAATGTATTACTCTGGCTGCTCCTATCCTCTCCTAAAACTAAAACAGAGCCTGATGTAAGATTAGTTGAAATTTATCGAGATATTATTACTTAAGCATAGAGAAACAAGGATTGTGGCGAATCATGTAACAAGGTTTAGCATAAGAGATAGAAGATGCAAGCATAAGATATAAGTACCTGTTCAACGTTACAGTAGGAGCAAGTAAACGTTCTGCAAGGATTGAAAGGAGCTATTGAGTATAATATGAAACCTGATATGGTGTCCTTTCCAAAAGGTTTAGTAACATAGAACAGAAATAAACTTTTCTTTTTTTCGTTTGTTTTTCCATTTTTATTTTTGTTTTTCAATTTTTGTTTTGTTTTCTGCACTTTTTTTTTTTTTTTTGCCCCCTCAAAAAGAACACAAGTGAATACATAATACATAAGCTACAAACTTGATCCTAAATTCTTTTTTTTTTTCTTTTTTGCTAGCCACAAGATTCTAACTTGTGAGGAAAAAAACAATCCGTTAGAATTCCAAACAGGGAGCTAAGAAGTAAGGCAGTAAGAGAACACAGAACTAAATCGGCAACATTGACTTCCATATATGTACCATAGTGTTAGTGTGTTACTACAAAATAGTACAAATAGGTCAAAAAAAAAAATGAACAAGTATATATAAGACAAGCAACTTGAACCCCGTCTGAAAAGTAAAGGTTTGCATGGTACCCCCACTGGTTGACATATCGATCCCTTTTCAAGTCATTCTATTATTTTTCCCCGGTAGAAGGTGATTCTATTATTTAATCTAACAGCTAATGAGCAATTTAGGTAAGCACATATCAATATGCTAAGAGTAATAACTGCCAAAAAAAAAGCCAAAAGGATGCCATTAAGAGAACTTAATAAACAGTTACCTACCTAATGGAGGTTCCAGGTGGATACATGTCCATCACTAGCTTAGTCCAAGATGTTAAATTATTTCCTGAAAAAGCCGACTGACTTGAGTCGGTAATCACAACCGTATTTCCACTTTTGCTTGGAGCAGGCTGTCTTTGATCAAACATCATGGATTTAGAAAATTAGAGAGTGAAACATACTCGATCACGAAGCTGAATCTCACAATGACTAGAAGGAAAATATAATACTTACTTTGAGGCCACAGATAAACTCTTACAAATTGCATTTGACTCGTTGACAGCCCTAATCGCATCAATTACATATCTACAAATAAAAATTAAGGAGAAAAATTACATTCGGCTTAAAATGGAAGAAAAAAATTAATGGCTTTTATTAGTTGCACATAAATCTATGTAAGCAGTGTATCTGATAAATTACAAAGGGACTTTGCACAGCCACAAGATCTGGGGCTCGAATCACCTCATGGCACCTACTTGACAAAAGAAGTTATAGTTCCGTTCCTTTCAAAGATTGTAGGGCTCCAATTTTAAACTCGGGCTCACAAAGTGAGTTCGGAGGATTTCTGAGATCAAAAAGACTTTTAGAGTCGTTTTATAAAGCTAGATTTTTGGGATTCTAACTTTTACTTCTACTTTTCCTTTCACTAAAGATAAGAGTCGTGCTTCTTTCAAAAACACAACAATCCCAAACTGAGCCGATGTGACCAATGATCGATATTAAAGATTGGAATTTACCCGGGTGATGAACTGGAGGTAATAAAGTATTGAACCAATGTGGCAACAAAGAGCAGCAAGTATATAGAAGTATACCTGAAAAGATGAATGAAAACAAAGAACAAAAAAAAACAACTTAGGACAGTAAGAAAAATACCTGAAAACAAGAACATAATGTTCATATATGCACTCATAAGCTGCAATTCTTCAGAAACTTCACATCATATTTTTGCCATAACGAAAAGGAATTCTTTAGAAATGAAATACTGAGGAAACTTGAACATACCAAGGTTCTCTCTTAGTTTTCTCTATCAAATCTCCATCAAATAGAAAAAGAATACCCACATATATCACATGAAGAATCACCAACGAAACTTTCAAACCCAGGGCAGATCTCCGAGCTGAAACCCACTCAACATGAAACCAAAATCCATCAAACGAAAAAATAAAATAAAATAATAAAAAAAAAAGATGAAGAATAAGACGAAGAAGTCAAACACTTTTTGGCTGCTAGGAGGCAAAAATCCAAAAGAAAAAATCCAACATTTTTTATGAAAAAAAAATCCAACATTTTTTATGAAAAAAAAATCCAATCTTCGCATACCAAAATTGAAAAAACCAACAGATTTCTGGTTTCTTCACCTCTGAAAATAATAAAAGAGCATTCCAAAAGGACATAAATTATATTAAATCGACACACTTTTCAGTCCTCCGTATAATTTCTTCCAATTTCGTCACATTTCTCGGCAACCAAACAGATGATAACTTAAAACAGCAGGAATTTAAAAAAAAAATTGTAGAAATTAAGCATACCGGGATCGGAAAGACAGGGAAAAAAGCGAGAAAACCGGTCCATTGATTGATCAATCAAGTCTCGAGAGGGCTGGCATATATGTACGATCGTCATTTAGCTCAAGAACATCCGGAACTCGAGACTCGTTTCTTCCCTTTTTCTCTCGGTGGTTTGACGAGAAAAACTTTTCTCGAGAAAGTGACAGAATCGGAATCGGAATCAGAAATTCCCGCAATGAATTAACAAAACGAACTTGCAGATATAGAAGCTAAAATTGAACTCCTCTCTTCTCTCTCTCTCTCTCTCTCTCTCTCTCTCTCCTCTATCGAAACTCCGTGGACTTCTGATTTGAACTCGAAAGAAAATCTACTCTCTCTCTCTCTCAGTATTTTTTTTTTTTTTTTTTTTTTGCTCTGCTGATGGCGACAGATTATGATCCAACGCTTGAAAATGCATGCACGAGTGCAAAGTGTATGCTTCTACATTATGGGCAAAATTGTACATAGCCGTCCGAATGTCCGATCTCGATGATGACAGATATTTGATTCATCTATTAAAATTGTAAAATTGTGTGATTAAAATTATTTTTAATTTATGTATATTTTTTATAAAAAAAATATTATAATTATAATTTAAATTAAAAAATAAATTTAAGTACCAAAGCTCTCTTCAAATCTGGACCCACTTTAACATAAGTGGTCTATTTATTTTACGGCCTGGCCCAATTATTAATTGAGAGAAAGTTGAGCTCACATTACAAAAGTCTTTATGTTTTTCTTTTTTTTTTAATTCTTTTTGAGAATAAATTCTGGATAAGTTGATAAATTGAAGCAAATTTGAGATTTATCTGATTCGCCCATGATCAGATTTAATTGCGAAAAAAAATTTGCTAAATCCAGAATTTATCTGGATTTACTCATGATTAAATTTAATAAATCTATAACTCATCGAATTTACTCTTATGAAGCTCTAAATTATATACATTTTTATCCATACGTTTATTTCACCGATTCGAGTTTTCAGTTTTAGATTTCAACAGTAAAAAGCTCTCAAAAAATGTCACATTAAAATTTTCTACTACAGTGAAAAGCTCTCAGAAAATATCACATCTGCTCAAATTGAAAACTCGAATCCGCAAAGTGAACGAGCATGGTACGTACTTTGTTCTGAAACTAAAAATATAATTTATTAACAATCGTAGTAAATATGCTGGTTATTAACATAAAAATTTGAATGTAGATAAATTAGGGTTCATTTAATTCGTTAATTCGAGTTTTTAATTTGAGTTGAGATGTGACTTTATGTGAGAGTTTTTTATTGTAGTAAAAAAATTAAATGTGACTGTTTCTGAAAACTTTTTACTGTAATAAAATTCGAATTATAAACTCAAATCGGTGAAATAAATGAAGTCAATTACACTTTTCCTTTTTCCCCTCAATCTGATGGATGCTTTCGTCTTTTCACCCATTCTTTTTCCTTTTGAATTTTATGCATATTAATATTATTATAAAAAAAGTAAACAAAAAAGGCACTCTAGAAAAAGATATTTGTCTTCCTTTGTTGCATTCAGTTGGGTGGGATCAAAGGATGAGTCTCGGAAACGAATGATAGTTCTTTATAGGACACATTATATTATTTGGTTGGATATATAGTACACGTTACATGTTTTATTCACTTAACCCGTCCCTCATGCATTAATCCGAATATTAAATTTAATACAACTACTTATTCATACACAACATGTGCATATATTCTTACTTTTTTATGATTGTTTATGTTGTTTTTGATAAGTAGTTATGCATAAGATTACTCGGTGGACGTTTAGTTTATGAATTCATAATTATAATTTTCAATTTACGTGTATTTTTTATGAGAAAAAATATTATAACAAATCACGAACTATAATTCGAATCATGGCACGAATTCTCATCGTAAACACCCTTATCACAATTTCATCAAGATCCATGGTCAAAATTTTAGGTCAAAGCATGGCCATCACATGTACCAAATTCTCAAAATAAGTGTCAATTGCGCCTTAAACGGTTGAATTGAATCACATAGTACTGAAAAATGTACCTTAATGGTTTAGCTCTATAGTCTCCAAGTAATCACCAAAAAGAATATATGAAGAGCCGACTTTGGAGGATTTAAAAAAGAACAACTCTTTATTTGAGGACAAGAATGATTTTAGGGAAAGGAATTTTGTTGTTTATGTTCTTAAAAAAAAATAATAATGAAAACTTTGTGGGCCTATATAAAAGTAAATAATGAGTGTATATCATCAAATTATATTTAACGACCACAAGTACTATTTTTTTGTGTGCTATTTTCTTCAGGTAGGAAATTCGACCGCAGATTTATTGGGATTGTGTCCCTATTTGTTTGCTGAGAGTAGCGGAATTATTAGTTACTATATATATATATATATGCATATATATAAAAAGAGGATTTTGCCATAGATCAGATGAGATTAGAGAAAAACTCAATCAACTTGCTTTTGTCCATAACCTCTCCTATATTCCCTTGTCTAATCTATTCCCTTTTTTTAATTCTCAAATTGGTAGTTGAACAGGCAGAAGTCAAAATATATCTGCGAATAAATTAGCCTAACAATAATTTCACACGCTCGTTTCAAGTATTAAAATCGAGACATAAATATGGGGTCGGAGAGATGGGCATGGATGGTTTGGTTTTGGGTGATTTTAAGTATTGGAAATATGGTTGGGATAATGATATTACATGTTTCAGCTAATCCAGCAGTGCCAGCAATCTATGTATTTGGGGACTCAACAGCAGATGTTGGAACCAACAATTACTTGGCTGAGTGTGGAGCCAAAGTCAATTTCCCGCATCATGGCATTGATTATCCAGGCTCCAAACCAACCGGCAGGTTCAGCAATGGCTATAACTCTATTGATTTCCTAGGTAACTGATAATATTTCTTAAGTTTTCCTTTCTGGGATGTTTGGTCGCAGGATTTAAACAATGATTTGAATCATAGTTTATGGTTCGCTACAGTGTTTGCTTTCACAAAAAATATACGTAAATCGAAAATAGTTCTAATCACATGATTCTAATCCATGAACCAAACGTAATTCAAAAAAAAAAAAAAACTGTACAATCCAATCAAAATTGTTGCGATTAATGGTTTATGACGAAATAAGTTCATAATTGATTTATCAAATTATTTGAGTCATGAAAAAGATTCAACTAAAAACCTAAATAAATCATTAGATATCTACGTGCGTGAAGTCACTCCTAACAATTTATCAATTTTCTTTTGCGTAAATTTAGCCCAGTTTCTCGGTTTCGAGGAGAGCCCGCCACCTTTTCTCTATCTACTAAGGAAAGATAAGAAGAATTTCATGAGGAATGTCCTCAACGGAGCCAACTTCGCCTCCGGCGGAGCAGGACTTCTCGGCATTACGGGAAAAAGACCATATGTACGTAAACATAGAAAGTTATTTCTTTTAATTAATATTGGCATGTCTTTTTTTTTTTTTTTTGTGACATATGCCTAAAATGTTTACGTGCAATACAGAAAAGGGTAATCTCAGTTGCAGAACAAGTGCAACAATTTGCAAAGGTTCGCAATGCTTACACGAAATTGCTAGGTAATCAAGCAGAAGATAGGCTCTCTAAGTCTCTCTTCCTCATTAGCGTTGGAAGCAATGACATCTTTGAATATTTTCTTTATAACCAAACACAAATCAAGAGCGAAAATTTCATCTCTACTCTTCTCTATTCTTATGAATATCATCTAAGGGTACGTATATATATCTTTTCTTTATATATGTGTATATATATTGTCTTTTTCCTCTTGTTATAAATGTTTTTTCTTCTAAATATAACAAGCTACATTTGTTATTGCATGGCAGGGGTTGTTACGGCTCGGAGCGAAAAGACTTGGCATCGTCTCCGTCACTCCGATCGGGTGTTGCCCAATCATACGCATTCGAAGCGAGAATGAAGAGTGCTCGGACACAATGAACGCATTTGCTAAGAAATTCAATTTAGGGCTGGAAGCCCTCTTGAAGAAATTGAGCACAGAAGGCGCAAAACCAATGAAATATTCGATTGCCAAGTCATATGACATGACATTAAGTGTTCTTAACGACCCTCTTTCATACAGTAAGCACACATGCATCTCTAATTATATTTACTTCTTTCATGTATTTTTAACCCGTCATATCATATTAAAATATAAATAAATAAATTTACATACACATGCGCATATATGCAATTTTAATTGAAAATTTGATGAAGATTTAACAGTCTAAAATTATGTAATCCTAATGAAAAAAAAAATTCTCGTAAAAAAGAGTGTTTCTTTTTATTTATGACATTCAGGTTTTAATTTTTCGGTTTTATAGATTTCAAGGATGGAAAAAGTGCATGTTGTGGTAACGGAGGAAGACTAAATGCGGAGGAAAGGTGCAAACCAGATTCTAAGGTGTGCAAAGACCGAAATGCCCTTCTCTTCTGGGACCAATTCCATCCAACTGAGGTCGCTTTTAAGCTTGCAGCTATGGCTCTCTATGGCGGTGGCGACCAACATATCGCTCCCATGAATATTAGTCAATTAGCTATACTTAAGTTCTGATTAAGTTTCTAATAATTAAGGTTACCCATGTCCAATATAATTGGATCCATATTCAGGTTTAGTTTTCGTTCTTGTATGTACATACATATCTATAGGGCTCGTAGTTATATATGTTAAGCAAGGATAGCTTAAAGGGCACTAAACAAATGTTAGACTCTTTTTCTTTTGTTGGACCATTTCATAATCTTCTTTAATTGGTAAGGAGAATTGGACGCCATTTAGGGCTCCGTTTTAAACTATGATATTCGTATAAGAAGTTATTAGTTTTGCATACATTCTCTTTTCGTTGTGATTTCAACCTAACATGCATAAACGTGTATTATTGAAAAGAACCCTACTATATAAAATCTTTATAATTGTCGTGTCGTGTTTTACATGTTGAGACTTCAGACCAAAAATTATAGCAAAACTCCATGAAGTAATTAATTTTATACGCTTTGAGTCCTTGCTAAGAACGGTACTTTCATGTAACATAATAAAAATGAGAACCATAACATGACATTTATTCGATGTTGAAGTAATTAATTTTATACGCTTTGAGTCCTTACTAAGAATTGTGCTTTCATGTAACATAATAAAAATGAGAACCATAACATGACATTTATTCAACTAATATTAATGTTGAAGATATGTAACACTAATAAATTTTGTTATTCAAAACTATTATTACACCTCTATAATTTCAATGTTACATTGAAGAAATGACATGTTACAGTTTTTATTTTTGTGTTTTGTAAATACGGAAGGTCCTAGCTTTAAGAGAGTCAAAAACCCAAAAATACAATTTTAAATTACCACACGTGAGTCACACATAATAAATTACGTAACAATTTAAAAATTTAACAATCGTTCAATTTAATAAATTTAACAATCATTATTCAAATAGAGCTAATTGCAATAATTAAGTAAGGGTCTGTTTAGTTCACTGATTTGAGTTTTTAATTTGAATTGAGATGTGATTTTATGTAAGAATTTTTTACTGTAATAAAAATGTTAAATGTGTCTGTTTCTGAGAGTTTTTTATTGAAAAAAACTCAAATTTTAAATTCAAATCGGTGAAATAAATGAGACCTAAATTTAGAAGATTGATTATTAAAATTAAAAATTTAAAGCGTAAATAATAAAATCACGACAAGCTCAGAGATAAATGTGTTAAAAACTCTAAAAAATAAAAATAAAAATAAAAATAAAAACAAAAACAAAATAAGAAGTTAAGAACCACGCGAGTCGTGGGTGAACAAAAATCTGCTTCTTTTAGCAGTTACTATAAAATATCTGCTTCTTCTTCCACATTGGTGGACTGTTCTGTTTGTCAGCAGCTTCGTACTTCACACCAAAAAAATAAATAATAAACAATAAGTAAGAGAGAGAGAAAAAATAAATAATAAACAATAAGTGAGAGAGAGAGAGAGAGAGAGAGAGAGAGAGAGAGAGAGAGAGACGTTGCTCTGCGACTGTTAAGCGTAGATGAAGCAGGGTCAAACAACCAAACCGAACCCAAAATGGTCCAAAACGACACCAAGAAATCAGAAAATGACAGAGACTGGTCCTCTCTCCCGGACGAGATCTGGTCGATGATCAGCACCCACCTGATCGGCCGCCCCCTCGACGTCCTCCGCGTCCGCAGCGTCTGCTCCTTCTTCCGCTCCCTCTTCCTTCTCCCCGCGCCGTCTTTTCTCTCCCCTCATCTTCCCGATCTCCCTCGCTTCTCCTTCGCCGTCCCCACTTTCTCCTCCTCCGCCCGCGCCTTCGTCTCCCGCACCACCCTCTTCCGCCTCGACCGCCCCTTCCAAGACGGCGCCGCCGGTTGGATCATCAAGATCCAACACCCCCTCCCCCTCCTCCGCTACCAGCACAATCCGAAATTCCGCCTCCTCGACCCACTCTCCTGCCACAGCATCAACGAACTCATCGCCTCCAATGGCGGCGCCGCCTCCGGATTCCATCTCAACGACTTTCGGTTGACCGAGTTGACCTCCTCTTACGCCCTCAGGTAAGTCAACAAACTCAAAACCTTCATCAATTTCCCCAATTTCTTCGAATTATAACCCTAATTCTGCGATCGACTGGAAATTATTGTTGATTGGAAATTAATCCTATCGTCGTTGACGACCAAGTCCTCGATTTCATTCAACGACGTAATGGTCCGTTGATGTTGCTGTTGCTCGGTTTATTGTCGTTTATCCGGTTCTTGTCGTTTCCGTTTTCTGGATCGTGTTTTGTTTTTCTTAAGTGGTTGTCGTTTTCTTGTTTCTTCTCAAATTCTCAGGTACGACGGCTTGTCCTCCCCCGTGCCCGGCGTAAACAAGCTGATAATCTCCACCAACTCCTCCTCCGCCATCTTCCTCATCTACGACAACGGAAAACTAGGCTTCGCCAACAATGGCGACGCCAACATAACGCTGATCGACGACAAAATCCTCGACTTCAACGACATTATCGTCCACAGAGACCAACCCTACGTCGTCGACCGCTGGGGCACCGTCTCATGGATCGACAAAACCTTAAAACTTATCCAATACTCACCGCCATTGTTCGGCGAGGGCCACCGGAAGCACCTCGTCGCCGGCGACCCCTTCCTCTTCATTGTCGACCGGTACCTCGACGAGAGCCCCGACGGGCACTATCCGTTGGAGGTTGGTGATCTAAGCTTCAACATCTTTCATCGACACCCTCTCCGGCGACGGAGATTCGACGAGTCGAGGCCGAGGCCGAGGACCGTGGGCTTCAAGGTGTACAGACTGGACGAGGAGTGGGGGAGGTGGGTGGAGGTGAAGAGCTTGGGAGAGAAGGCGTTTTTGCTGGCTTATGATTGTTGTTTTGCTGTTAGGGCAAAAGAGTACGTGGGGTTTAAGGAGAATTGCATTTACTTTACTCAGCAGTTTGACATGGACTTTGCGTTAAGAAGGTTGGGTCGTCTTGGTGGGTGTGTTTTCAGCATGGAAAATGAGACCATAGAGGAGCTCCCATGCACGCCTGGTTACTCCCAGCTGTTTTGGCCTCCACCGATCCCTACTCCCCTCTGTAGTACTGAACCTATGTGATGTGATGTGATGTGAGTACAACATTCGTCCAAGGATACTATAAGACACCACTCATTTTGTGAACATAGATCTCGCAGCTTGAGGCCTTTAGGTATGGGCCGCCTTCTATTAGTGGTAAAACACCGGCACTCATTTATTGAAAACATTACGGAGTCTATAGATATTTGTTTTGCTGAAAAAAACATGAGTATAATATTATAGAATATTACCGTGCTGGCAGGGAGTGAGGTGCATTTTCGTTTACTCTGCAATTGTTTAGATAAGTTCACTTAATGGGGCTCATTTATGGGACATGGTGTTATCTTCTTCTGAAGGTTTTTGTAATTGATACATCCGGAGTTTTCTGTGTTCTAGTTATATGTTTTATCAAAAACTAGTGTATATTTTTTGTGTGTGTGTGCATATGTATATATAAGCTTCTCTCTTTTCGATCAGGAAGTTTTTTTGTTCAGAATGTTGCCTTAAATGATCATGAAGTTTCTGATTTGTTGTTTGTCAACATTAGTGGGCAATAAGCAAATATACTTTTTTCAGCGAATATGATATGATGATGTTTGGGCGTTAATCTTACATAATAAGCATAATAATACATATGGTGTTGATTTCTGGTGTTATTGGTGTCAAAGTTTTTCTTCTTCTTCTTCTTTTTTTTTTTTTTTTTTTTTTTTTTTTTTTTTATTTCTTTCCTAATGAAAGAACTATAATTATAATTTCTGGTGATGGTTGTGTGTGTGTGTGTGTGTTTTTTTTTTTTTTTTGTCAAATGACCAGGATGTTGACGAATTTGGATAATAATCACTCCATGAAAAACTTTAACGCCTTATATATATCAATAAGAATATCAAATTATGCACACACTTTAAAAGGGGAAGAAAATTATATGAGTTTAGATATGATGTGTCTGAGCACCTTGATACACTGGCATTCTAGAAGATAAATATAAGCGCAAAGGTCGCTTTGATAGTGTTAAACTTCGCAAAATTTAGCTAGTTGGAATCTCTAATAAGTCGATAATTTGTTGGAAGAGCCTTAATAATTTAACAATCATTTATCTTTTAATTTTAATTTTACCTTTTAGATTATGCCAAATTATATATAGAGATCAAGTTTATATTTTGTACCTCCCTTGCAATGTTTGCCAAAATACTAAAACCCCTTTTTGTCCATTAATCACTACTAAAACCCTTTTTTATCCATTAATCACTACTAAAACCCCTTTATATCCATTATTACTTGATATAATATTGATAAAAAACGCAGGAGTTTGGGGGGTCCCATTCTCACCAAAAGGGCTTAGGCTGTTTCTATCATGAAGCTCTAATGTCCATGTCTTTTTTTATGATTATTTTAATTGTGATTTGAAATCTTTTGTCCTAATCGATTAAGGTGTGGATGGCGATTAGGGGAAAAAAAAAAAAATGGTGTACATGGCAAAAGGACAGGTTGAGCATTGGAGCCGAATGCTATGTGTGGTGAGCCTGAGATCAAAATGAGAGGGAGGAAAAAAAAAATGTCAAAATGGCATTGTTTTCAATTGGACCAGCTATACAACTAATTTTAGAATTTAAGTCGTCAATTACCAAAGATCGTTCAAGAACTGATTTATCAAACCAGACAAATTCAGGGGTATCCATGCAAAAGAACTTAAAAATTAAGAGTCTAAATGAAACTATTTAAAACATTCTTTATAAATTATAGCTTAGAAAATTTGAGGGGTAAAGTAATAAATTATATATCAAACTTAGGGATACAAATGAAATCTTTTAAAACATTCGGCATCAATTTGTAATTAGAAAGTTTTCAGGGGTAAAAAAAAGAGCAATTTTCTTTTTTTTCAAAAGAATTGGAGGAGTCGGTGTCCTTTCATATTTTCATGTATTTCATTTGACCATTGTTTCATGTTAAGTCGTTTTTCAATGATTGCCGTTTACTTAGTTGATGCCGTTTTCTTGCCATCGTCTTCTTTGGTGGTTGTCGTTGTTACTCGGATATTTTTTTTGTTATTGTCGTTTCTTATTTAGATAGATGTCGTTCACATGTTACTACTATCGTTGTCATTTTTTGTCGTTTCTTAATAGTGTCGGTTTTCGATGATCGTTCTTTTTTTTTTTTTTTCCTTTTTTGTTTTTGAGAATTTCGATGATCGTTCTTCACTATCGCCCAAAAAGAAAAAATAGTCGGAAGTATCATCCCATTTAATGGCTTGTCAGTAACAACTTCATACGGTCTTAAAAAAAGGTAAAGGAAAGGAAAATAAAAGAAAAGAAAAGAAGGGAAAAAAAAAACTCAAAAGTAGATAAAAAAAACAAAAAAGTCTGAGTTATCATCCCATTTAATGGCTTATGAGTAACAACTTCATAGGGTCTTAAAAAAAGGTAAAGGGAAGGGAAAAAAAAAAAAAAAAAAAAAGAAAAGAAGGGGAAAAAAAAACTCAAAAGTAGATTAAAAGAAAATAAAGTAAGCAGGGAGATCCGGAGATGGATTCCGCGTCTACGCGTAAAACCCACGCTATTGTAGATAATACACCCGAAACTTATCTTAATTATCCATTAATTAAATCATTGAAGTAAATTAAAATTTCCATTAAAAAAAGAAGTAATATTAAAATAAAAAAATATATATATCAAAAAACTAAATAAGGAAAAGCCTCTTCAAAAAAAAAATATTTAAATAAGGAAAGTCATTCTTTTCTCCTAATTAAACTCTCTCTCTCTTTCTCGGTTATTTTAGCAAAATTTTCTTTCTACAACATTTATTTATTTTTTGCTAAATTCTCTACAACGTTAAAATTTAAGACACACCTAAATCGTCATTCAAAAAAAAAAAAAACACCTAAATCGCCCAAACCACTCGTCTCCAAAATTAACACCTCTCTCTCTCTCTCTCTTCTTAGGCTCCGTTCACTTCGCTGATTCGAGTTTAGAATTCGAATTTTTCTACAGTAAAAAACTCTCACAAACAATCACATCTAACTTTTTTGCTACAGTAAAAAACTCTCACATAAAGTCACATATCAGCTCGAATTCTAAACTCAAATCAGCGAAGTGAACGAGGCCTTAATTACCACTCCTCAAAAAAAAAAAAAAAAGAAAAAAAAAGCCACCTCTCTCTCTTTCCTCTCTCTTTCCTTCCCCCCTCCTCAGATAGCCCATTAGTACTATATATAATATATATATATATATATATATATATGCTTGTCACAATTGGGCATCTCACGCATTCATATTCTTTTAATCAACAATTCTCAACCTTCAACTCAAACAAATTACAAAAGTGATAGCAATGAAGAAGGGGTGTGCAACAGTTGCATGGTCTGAGCTTCCAAAAGACTTGCTTGAAACCATCGCCAGACGTCTCCAAACCAAAACAGACATCACCCGTTTCCGCTCAGTGTGCAAGTCGTGGCGATCCTCAGTCCCTCCTTACCAAAGCCCCTTCCATTTCCCTCTTCTTCTTCCTTACTTTGGATCCTTTGACCAGCCCAACACTTTCTTGTCCCTCACGCAAACCACACTTTTGTATCTGCACAAATCTCCTTCTTCTTCATCTTCAACTTCAACTTCAACTTTAACTTCATGGGGTTGGTTGATTCGCCTCGGAGAATGCCTTGATCACGATCATCCTCTTCATCAACACTACCACCTCATAAACCCCTTCTCCCCTCTCCGAATCCGCCCTTTGCCGCGCACTTTCCCCAGGACTCTAGACTCGTCTGCTTTTCGTGTCTGTGAAGTGGCTAAAGCCTACTCTCTGCGCTTCTCCGACCGCAAGGTTTGCGACTACAAACTGGCTTTCTACCCGAACCCCAAATGCCCGTCTCTCTTGGTCGTTGCCTGTGGAACTTTGTGGCGCTTGAAACTCCTCGGCCATGATAATAAATGGAGGGTCGTTGATGACGCTCTCTCTCAGCTGAACTACGACGATGTCGTTCTCCATCGTGGGAAATTCTATGCCGTTGATGATTGCGGGAGAATCGTGCTTGTTGATCCTTCTTCTTTGGTGGTCAAAGAGTTTGTGCCTCGGATGAAAACTAGAGGAGGACACGAGATGAGACTGGCAACGTCAAGGAAAGGCCTTCTTTTGGTGGATAAATGCATAACTTGTTACAACAAGCTTGAATTTAGACTTTATAAGCTGGAAATGGAGCGCAAGAGATTGGTCGAGGTCAAAAGCTTGGATGATCATATATTGTTCTTGGGTCATGACTACTCTTTCTCCGTTTCCGCTAGCTACTTTGGCAGCAGATGTAAGGGGAACTGCATCGTTTTCGCTGATCCGGCTTTCAGGGTGTACAGCTTAGGTGATGGAAAGGTATCGCCAATAGAACAGCATCCGGAATACATTGCAATCTTTTACCCGCCCTCCGGGTGAGCAATGCCAATGTGTGTGGTTCTAACACCATCTTCAATGGGAAAATATTTTGTATTCCAACTCAGAATGCTAATTTAAATGCAACATATCTTATTACTCATAAATTTTTAAGCTCCATAAAGGGTTAAAGTTCGAATTTCTTTTCCTTTTTTTATTTTATTTTATTTATAACTTGGTGATCAACGTCAATGTGTATGGGTTCTTCTTACAAGGTCTCCACATTCTTCGGATGCAGTTTGTGGCTTACTAGATGACCCTTTTATTAGTACTTTTTCGGTTTGACTGTGAATGCCTTGATTGATCTGCAAAATGTACGGAAGTAATTCTAGTGATATTATGTGTTCACCGTTATAAAAATTTCTGATATGTTTCTATCATTCTGTGGAAGACTTTGCTGCAGTGAATGATACTGAAGTTATAAAAAAAAGTATCAAAGCACAAGAAAATCAGGCACACAATTATAAAAAAGCTGAGAAATAATAATCAATAACTGTTAGTAATTGAAGCACAAAATATATTTAAAATATTGCGCAATATTAGAACTACAATTCATACTTAATACTCACACCTAGTAGCTAGACTTGAATCGTTTCAAGAGTTAGATTTGGAAGTCATAAATTGAAAATCTTTATTCTTTCGAGCTCCCATCTACGCTTATTTTGAACAGAATCCAAGAGGTTTCTCTAGATTTTTGGTAATCATGTCTATTCATTGAGATAGTGATGATCCAACAGTTCTTTAGGAATTTCTGGACATAGCTTGACAAGGCATGCATGATTATGTTTTCTTTTATCTTCTTGGAATTGACTATGAATGCCCTTAATATTCGAAAAGTACAGATTATTAATACAAAAAGAAGTAATTCCAGTAGTATTATGTGTACACCATCATAAATTTACATATGTTTCTGTTGGAGAATTTGATGCAGTAAAAGATATTGCAGTTTTAGAAAAAAATTTATATGAACTAGGACTTGGAAGCATTCAGATGTTTTAGAACTGCGTTAGCAGATTGCTGGGCAAAATACTTTTGCCTGAGCAATACATATGGGTAGCCAACAAAGGACAGAACACTGGCAGGTTTGGAGAAGGACATTATCTCGTACCACACTTGGTTGTTCTCGTCAAGTCCAATTGAGAAACGTTCTTCCCCAGCCTGCTCGAAACCAAAATAAATTTCCTTCCAGTTTAGTACAAGTCCCAGCTAATCAAACTATGTTGTGTTTAAACAAAAACTTAGGTCTGGCAATTCTTAAAGACTAGATAGTCATAACAAGTAAGAAAGTATCATCGACGCAGGAAGTAAACAAAGAGATAATGTAGAGAAAGAAAGAGAGGGAAAGGAAAAGAAATTAGAATTTAGACAAAGAATAAGAACAGGAGGAAAAAGAATTCCCAATAACTCCTAAAATCATTAATTTTTCATCAAGGGGCTGAGTTGAAATGACTGTCTCTAGGCCTATTTATAGAGAAGAAAGATAATGAGAAAGGAGAACTAGACGAGTAGGAAAGTAAACTAACAAACAACAACGCTACCTGATTATCAGTAAAGGATAACTTGGTGAAATAGTTTTAGGAAACTTATGCAAACTCCAACAAATATTAGGAAACTAGGCTTAAAACTACTTTCAATTGTATTCCTAATATAAGTGTCTGATCTATTATTGCAATCTCCATCAATTACACTCCAACGTAGGTGCAAAAGTATAATGGTTTGATCCAATGAGGATTCGAATCAGCCTTCAGATCTAGAAGTAACTGAATGAAAAGTATAAAGCATAATACCATAGAAAATTTCAGAAAGTAAATTCAGCTAAGTGAAAAGGCACTAACCAGCAAGTGACCTTGAAGGGTACCACTTCCAAAACTAAAAGAGGGCGTAACCCGCTTACTTATTCTCTTCTCATCAACATACACAACCTTTAGGGGCAACATGACCCAAGGCAGAAACTCCTTTACACAAACACAAAACTTGGTCCCAACTTGAGTTGGAGTCTTCGGATGAACAAACGCCCAATTCAGTCCAAAATGCCTGCAAATACGGATTCATTCAAAAGATTACGATGTTTTGCTAAAGAATGCTCATAAACCAAGAAATCACATTAGTATCTCACCTCCAAGCCTGAAGAGCGCTCTTGCCCTTTTCGTAAGTGTCAACTCCAGAACCAACCAATACCCGTGTGTGGTTGAGGAAAAATCCATCTTGTGATAACCCCTTATCTTCTTTGAGGAAAGAAAAGGGCTTGGCACTAGCTC
Source organism: Morus notabilis (assembly GCF_000414095.1). Classification (NCBI taxonomy): domain Eukaryota; kingdom Viridiplantae; phylum Streptophyta; class Magnoliopsida; order Rosales; family Moraceae; genus Morus; species Morus notabilis. The sequence goes on from NW_010387635.1 coordinate 388,627, forward strand.
CTCTATGTTTAACATCATAGTTAAAAGTATCTGACCTGATTATTCATCCATAATAGGAGGCTCAAAACGAGAGAGAAAGTAAATGAGAAATGTTCCAATGTGCTAGTGCCACAACAGGAAATGGAAAAATGTACTCACACTCAATGCTAGTTCTTTTTTCTTCCAATTTTATATCTGACATATGATGAAATTTGTAGTTTGCCTCTTGAAATTCTAAAGTTTGTGTTCGTCTCACTATATAATATGTGAAATTTGATGAAATTTTTAGTTTTCTAGCTCCGCCCCTACTCACACTGTGAAGTTTCCATTGATAGTATAGTGCTCTCACAATTTACAACTATTATGTAAAACATACACAAAGAGTCCCACGGAACTAGGGAATGAGTTCATTTTATATACAATCAGAACACGACAGAAAATATTGGAAATCAAATCACAGAACTGAAAATTGAAAAACTCAATTTCAAATCAAATCTCTTATTGATTCTCTATGATCATAAATAAGTTACTAAGCATGAGCAAATATAAGTTGGGTCTAGTTATACTTTACCTTTCAATACAAGACTTCTGGTCTTTTGGAGATGGCCGAGCCCAGCTCAAGAACACCATCTTCTTCAGTTCTCCAAACAGTCCTGTAAAATAAAAGACACCTTTTAAGCCAAGAATCTCATAATTTTTTTTATGGGGTTTCACGAAATTTTCCCGTCTTTAAGGCAACGCAATCTAGTAAGTTTTTATAAGTCAGGAATGAAGTTAAGGAATACCCATCAATGAATTGCAGGTACTGCCATTTTTCATGAAAACAGCAAGCTAAAACAAAGTGAAAGACGCAAATTGAAAAATGAAAATAAAAATAATCTGATCTTTACAAAGAGGAAGATGAAATGAACATACCAAAAGTAACAGCCGAGAGGTTCAATTTTGAGTTTCGAATTTGTTAGTAATGAAGAGCCAGCCAAGTTTAGAACTTTAGAGAGGGAACAAGGGAAGAGAGAAATTGCTCACTCGTGCTAATGGACTTCTTTTTGATAAAATAGTAGGGCCCGCAAATATATCAATGCAGCTTGTGTTTCGGTCTTTGCGCAAAATTAAATGGTAACGTTTGACACGTAAGTCATTCAAATTTCATCAAAACGTCTCAAAATTATCCAATCTATTTGTGTGATAAAATTAGTTTTTGCATACTATTAGAAAAACGACGAAAAACAATACATGAGATGTATTCTGGTAAGCAGTTGGATAATTGAAGGGGGTGTATATTTGATGTTTTACCATACCAAGGCAAAAGAAATATAGTAAAGACCAAAACATGAATCATATACGAACCCTTCGTTTATCAGTTGACCATTCCCTAAAAAGTCACTGAATTGTCCGTTTTACGCTCATTGTACATGAGCGCCGTGATCTATTCCATAAAACTTCGGCCGTGTTTAGAATTAATCTCATTTTTATTTTTTACATTTTTTAGAAAGAAATAATGAAAACGTTTTCAAAACGACATTTGGCGTAATAAAGACAAAAAATAAAAATGAAAATAATTTTTTGATTTAGTGTAAAATGAGAGAAATTAAAAACGACTTTTAGTTGTTTTTCATTTTTTGTTTTTGTTTTCTCCTCTCTCGAGAAGAGAAAAAGAAAGAGAGACATTAATGAATTTTTTTATACCGAAAATAATCTCTTGATAAAACTACCAAACACATTTTTAAAAATGATATTTGTCTGAGATTGAAAACGTTTTCATTTTTATTTTCATACAAAAAATAAAATTATTTTGAAACGAGTTCCAAACGCACTCTTCATGTCGCAGATGTAATGGGATGATTAGTTTTGTCGCACCAACATGGAATGAGTGGTTTTAGGACGTTTTAAACTTGAGGGACCAAAATAAGATTTGGTGTGCAATTAAAGGATTATTTTTAGATTAATCCAAAAAAGAAACTTACTAAGATAAAGATCCCCTTTTTCAGTAATTTCCAACTTTTTATAGGGGAACTTTTTTTTTTTTTTTTAATAATATTGAAGCTCCATAAACTCCTCTCAAAACGAATTAAGCCTAAACCTTTAGGAAATCATTAATAACAAATACTATGTAATTATGTATGTATCTTTAAGTTTAAGTTTAAAAGTGAGATGTGATTTTTTTTCCCTCTGTGCAATAGTACAAGAAAACTTCTCTGCTTCAAGTTGTGTTTGTGGAAGGCCAAACTACATGAGCGCCTCAAGGTTTTTCTGTGGAAGGTGGCTAAAAACGCTTCACCGGTTAGAGACAATTTAAACCGTTGTTTCCTTGTTAGGGATCGAAATTGTCCTTGGTGTCATTGTGAACCCGAATCTGCATTACACTTGTTTTTTAAGTTGTGATTTTGCCTCTTCTCTGTGGTTTGGCTCGCATTTATCTTAGATAGCATCTGGAAGGCTCGAAATGAAATAATTTTAAGTGACTTATTCAAATATGGAGTGGCGGCTTTTCTCATGCAGATACAACAACAACAAGCTTTAATTTCAACTTAATTAGAGTCGGCTATATGATTTCACTTTTTCACACAACTATGTTCGAAATTAAACTTTCTTGAAGACTTAGATCTAGAATGTCATTTCTAACAACTTCAGTCCACGTAATTCTTGATCTACCCCTCCCTCTCCTAGTATTAGGTATAAGAATGTCCTTCTAAGTACAAACTGATACTTCTAACGGTCTACGTTGAACATGCCAGTACCACCTCAAGTGACTTTGCTCATGCAGATATGGTAAAAAAATTTTGATGCTGCTGTCTCAAGGAAAGGAGCATCTGCAGCTTCGGTGGCTAGAGATCGACGGACGTCCGTCGAGATATTCTTTAGTCTTCGGATATTTGGAAGCAAGTGTTCATCAGTAGAGGCTGTTGAAGGGTTGGCTTTATCAAGAGCGGTGAAACTTGCAGTGGAGAAAGGCGGGAACAAAGTTGTTTTTGAAGGAGATTGCCTCAAGATTATCAATGCATATGCAGCTGCTGGAGAGATTGAAGATCTGTCACGGGAAGCTGCTGACTTTATTAAGATTGTTAAGAATTTGTCTTGTGGCTTAATTGTTTGTTAGACAACATTTCTTTTGATGGCACTAGGGTCTCATCAGAGTTACAATTCTGTCTTTGGAGACCCTTATGTGTATATGATTTCTTTGTTAAAAAAAAAAAAAAAAAAAAAAAAAAAAAAAAAATTTATCATAATTTACCTTCACATATCTATTTACCCATTCAAAAAATAAATAAATTATATAAAAAAAATCACATTGAACATTCAATATCAGTTCCAAGTAAGCTTTTACTACTCTTTTCAAACACAAGCACATGACCTTACCCTATTGACCAAAAGAAAAACCAAAAGTGCACCCAAATCCTACCTTCTATATACAAATTTCCAAGTCCAAAAAAAAATTGGGAGCTAAAAACTGTATCTATCATCATGTCTGTAAACCATTCAAAGGCTCAACTCCAACAACCCAACAAAAAAACAAACTGATTTTTATGTTCATCGTTTTTTTTTTTTTTGGGGGGGGCGGGGGCGGATTTTTTATATTTTATTATATTTTCCTAGGAGATACACCTCATTGAGTACATAGAAACGGGGGAGTCTACCGCGGGTGCACCGTAGACTCTAGGGTGATCACTCTCCAAACCGTAATCCATCATCGGACGATGCTCCAAATCATCATCATGATCGTACACGAACTCAGGGATCTCTATCTCGTTTCTCCTCACGTGCTCCCACAGGTAGTCAAGCCTGCTCACGTACCTTAGCTTCCCATACAACCTACCACACACGATAGAAAAAAACCCCTTTGTCGTCAATTCCAAACCAAAGAAAAAAAATTGAATAAACAAAAACAAAACACCACTCACCGGCGCATTTCAGTCATGCCCTATTAAAACTGCTAAAATGCGCACCAAATTATTGTTCCCTTTAAATCCTTTCTTATACACTTTTTCAAAAACAAAAACTTTTTCAAAAACAAAAAGGGGATTGTACAAATTAACTGTTAAATCTTTGTATTTTTTAATTTTTACGTAATTTTATATAAATTTAATGAATAAAAAACTTAACCACTAATCCTCCGATTTTCATTCTCAACCAAAAAAAAAAAAAATTTCTCCAATTATCAAAAGAATAATAATTAATTCTAATTGTTACGAAAAGTTGAAGCTTGTTTAAGAAAAAGAAAATCAAGACTAACTCAGAAATTATTGAATTGAAAAAAAAAAAAAAAACTAAAGATAAACGTATCAAATTTTTAAAAATTCAAAAAAGTAAGCATAAGTATCAAAGGAAATAAAATTATTAATTATTTCCTTTGAAATATTCAAAGACTATGCTATTTCCCCACGAGATTTAAACAATAATCCTAATTAAGAATAAGATTATGAAAAGTAATTACAAATTATTCAGAATTTCTTACCCGCCGCTGAAGAGAAAACGGCCAAAAGTGGCGAGGAAGAGGCGAGATTGCAATCCAGGATGAACAAAATAAACTGCCTCGAGATTCTCCCTCACGCCGATCGGAATCGCGTCGTAGATCGCTCGCAGCGCCGAGATTCCTGGAAAGTTCTCGCTCCTCTGAACTCCGCTGTGCAAATACACCACCGAGAACGGCTTCTTCCCCAGCCTCGGGAAGATCTTCTCTTCCAGAAACTTCTTCAGAACTTCCACGCTCACCATCCGAGCTTCAAACCACCAAACGAAAACAAAATCTCTCAATCTCAGCCAAAATCCGAACAAAAAAAAAACCAAAATAAAAAATTGGAGATCAAAGTAATAGTGATTTACCAGGGAAGAATTTTCCGACGATGCGAAGAATCTTTCTTCCGCGTTTATCCTTGCCTTTGATCTTGAAAACTTCCAGCTTTTCGATGAGCTGTTCTTGTTCAGATTCAGAGATTTGCGAAGACATTTTCTTCTTTTTCTGTTTCTTGAATTCCAAGTTAAGAGAGAGAAAGCTGAATGGTTAGAGGGAGCGAGAAAGAGATTCGAGAATAAGAGGATATATGATTGGGGGAGAAATTATATAGGCTTTATTTGTTTAATTGATTTAATTTTAATTTATTGAAAATAGAAAGAGACAGAATAGTTGTTAGTAGTCAGAGATTTGTCATGGTATATTCTAAGGAATCTTCCATTTTCTGGATAGCGTAGACAGATCCTCTACTCTGTTACTCACGTGCATGGGAAGTTTCCTGTGGCCGCTTTGGGATTGTGATAAGATCAGATCTTGACCGCTCGTTCTTAGAATTTGATTCTTTCTTCTTCTTTTTTTAATTGAAGAATGCTTAGCTATTAGTGGTGATTATTACTGATTTTTAACAAATTAGAAAGGTTGACAGGTAATATTATTTGGAACTTGCTTCGTAATTAATTAGAAATTCCTATAATTTGCATATAAATTTATTATTGACATGTGGAATTTGTCACCTAATTAGTCTGTTTTGGAAGGTTAATTTAATATTGAAATGTAAAATTGGGTAAAAATTGTGTGATAATCAAAATTTCCTAAAATTAATATATAAATGTATAATTAGTTGAAAATAGTTTTTATTACTGTTGATATACAATTTGTCTCTTTTTTATTTGTTGATTTTTGTGGACCAGCCTCTGAATAAATTGCGATAATTATGAGGAAGTTTCTTTTTTTGGGACACGATAATTACAATAAATTTCTTGAGAGATAAAAATTAAAAAGTGTCCTAATGCGGCGAAATGTTTGGTCATAGTTGTCGATATTCTTATGGTACATACATCTTCGAGGAAAACAAAGAACTTTTTATTAAAAAGAAAATAGTTATAAAAGTGGATAAACGGGTGGATATAATTTGTAAGAATGGGCAGTTTATTGGATTATCTGGTATCTACATCTGTTGAAAAAATAAAAAATTTATTTTTAAGAGTGTAAGTCTGCACATTTATTTTTTATTTTTAATAAATATTTTTTTATTAGTGTAATTATATGATTAAAAGATTATGACTTAAAAATAAATGATAAAAATTTTAATTAATACATTTAAAAAAAATATTTATCAGGATTATCCATATATATTTTGTTGATTGGACCATACATAATTGGGCATCAATTGCCGACTTGATTTTTATTTTATTTATTTATTTATTTATTTTTCGCGAGTGTGTCCACTCATTTAATCACACACCAATTCACATATTTGTATTTAAATTAGGTTAGATTAGATTAAATTTTCAGTTATTTTCTTTTAAATTTTTTTGCTGCAAATTTAGTTTCTTTAATTATTATTTGCGCTATTTGGATGCAACACGCACCAAATTTCAAAAGATAAACTTAAAAATCCAACATAAAGAAACCTGGAAAAAAGTCCAACGTAAACCACGAAAATACACTCATCTTGCCCACAAATGTTTGTAAATGATTTGTGTAAGATATTTCTATGGAAACATTAAACTAAAAACAAAATGGTATGTATACATGGCATTGTCGTGCACCATAATTTTACGTTATGAAAATCCATAGATTTTTTTTTTAAAGGAAGAACATATTCTAATGGATAAAGATGCAATAAACCACCTATTCACACTCACAAAGATATCGATTACAAGAAAACATTGCACTTGATAGATAATTAGTTCCACAGATAAACTCATACGAAATGCTCAAAAGAATTTTTAGGCTTCACAAATACACCTAAAAGGGGCATTAAAAATCGATCATATAACTAGAGAGGCAAACGACAGTGCTAATGATCCATTATGGATTTCACGTATCACCTTTAGATATCTCAATCTTCAAACTCATATAGAACGATAATTCAATATGTTGACGGTAAAAATTCATTAATTCGGAATTTACCTCACTACATATTATTCATATGCAGAATGAATAATAATGATTGCAAGAAAAATAAAAGAAGACGTGAAATTTATAAAAATTTGACTGATGTAATGTCTACGTCCTGAAATTCTCTGAGAGTGTAAAATATTATGTAAAAACTAAATGAGGAGGGTTTCTCTAGATAACCCTCTTGGTATTTATATTTATATCAACTAATGATAGTTGCTTCTCCTTAGATTCATGAGATTCTTAGTGGGTCTTAGAGTTATCTCTCTCGTGATCATTCTCCGTTACATAAGCATATTTTTTTAGTTGTCGTTGTTTCTCTCTTATTTGGCTAATTAGGCATCAAAGTCGTGGCTGTAAGTTCCCTCGACTACGGTGCTACACAACTCTTGACTTTTTATCTCTAACACGATATCGATCTGTCTCTTTTTTTACCTGGTGACACACATTACCACGTTTAAATTCACAAATCATGCAAGTTTGTGGTCAAGTTTTTAGAGTTAGAAGCTGAATAACGCATCAAGAAGTGAAGTGGTGTCAAAACTCAAAACATCCATCTATCACTTATTTATTTATTTTTTTTTTTTTTTTGCACCTTACTTTGCGCTCCTCTCTTTAAGAAATATAAAACATAGTAACTAAAATGGGTCATGGGAAATGACCCAGGTCCATGCCCAAAAATGGGCAATTGGGCACACGTTGGAGCCACACAAGCGTAAAGTGTTGAACTTGATGACAATCCCAAGAAGAACAAAGCCAGTAAGTCCAGGGACATTATTTGTGACGCATCAACACCTAGTTGAGAAGGAAAATAGATAAAAATATGCAAGAGTTGTGAAACTAAATACTCGATAATAACGAATAAAAAAATCTCATTATATATTCAGGATGAAGTGTTTTTGCTCACAAAACGATTTATTAGACATTTGTAAATCATTGTTTTTTTTTTAAGAGAAGTATTTATTTTTACTTTTGTTTTTTTCTTTTTTTTTTTGTGGTAAGTTGCATAGTAAGACTAATTCCAAGCGAATTTTAATGGCTGTCAAATAGAATTAGATAGTTCTTTTTTTTCTGCTAATGAAACAAATCAGATAGTTTAAAACATCATTTAGCAATATCAGTTATAGTCTAGGCTCTAGCAATATATCTCATTAAGGGCCGTTCAGTTCGCTGATTCAAGTTTTTAATTCGAGTTGAGATGTAACTTTATGTGAGAATTTTTTACTGTAGCAAAAAAGTTAGATGTGATTAATTTTGAGAGCTTTTTACTGTAGTAAAATTCGAATTCTAAACTCGAATCGGTGAAATAAACGAGGTTTAAGATTCTAAAGACAAAATTGGGTAGAAAGAAGAATAGTATAAGTAATGTATTTGGGAAAAATAAAATAGTCCCACATCGAAAAAGCAGCGAAACATGAGCAGACAAAGTAGGTTATAAAACAATTGAGAAACGGAGGAGAGAAGCATCTTTGCGCTTGGGGCAATGACGCAGCTAGTGAGGTTATAACCGAGGCGCGTCTATTGCTGGTTGAAAACTATTTCCAAACCCCCTCTTGGGCCTGGGTTTGGCCCAGGCCCTTGAGAATTTCTGGAAGGGCTCCCTTCGGGGTAAAGCCCTACAATACTCGGTCTAAATTTTTTTTTATTTTAAATGAAAAATTATCCTAAATTTAGGATAAAAAAAATTAACTAATTTAACAAGTGCAAATTGGGATTAGCTTGTGGATTAATAGTGAAGTTATTAGTATGATTTTGTATTTTTGTTTTTAATTTTTGCTTTTTCTATAGGATCTTAATTGTTTTTCTAAACAAGCCTACACACTTTTTGGCAGATTGGCTTAATTGAGACATAAGTTATTTTTGTGGAGTGTTTAGTTTAAGTCTCGTTTTTATCAATTCAAATTTTTAACTTTAATTTTATTATAGTTAAAAATTATCATAAAAAGTTAAAAATTAATTTTATTATAATTAATTTTTTTTATAAAAAGTCATTTCTAATTTTTTTTTATTATAATTAAAAATTAACATAAAGTCACATCTTAATTTAAATTAACTAATTTAACAAGTGCAAATTGGGATTAGCTTGTGAATTAATAGTTAAGTTATTAGTTTTTAGTGTGATTTTGTATTTTTGTTTTTGATTTTTGCTTTTTCTATAGGATCTTGATTGTTTTTCGAAACAAGCCTACACACTTTTTGGCAGATTGGCTTAAATGTCTATAAGCTATTTTTGTGGGTGTTAAGTTTAGGTTGTTCATTTTATCAATTTAAATTTTTAACTTATTATAGTTAAAAATTCTTATAAAAAATTAAAAATTAATTTTATTATAATTAAAAGTTTTCGTAAAAAATCATTTCTAACTTTTTTTAGTACGGTTAATAACCCACATAAAATTACATCTCAATTCGAATTAAAAATTTTAATTAAAAAACTGAACGATGACTAACAAAAAAATTCTTTATTCGCATAATTCTTACTAGGAATATCACTCCATTATTAGGAATATCAAAAACATGTTTCATTCACCGTTAATTTGTATACCCCACTATTCTACAACTTCTCTTGACCACTAAAAAAAATAGTTACAAAATTTAAATAAATTAAGGTATCTAAATCAGGAGAAAGTTGTCAACAATCTATACACGTAAAAAATCCCTATTTCATTGGACAACCTCCGTTGACTGAGTAACTTCATCAGATGTAAAACCAGATGACTCTGCAAGCTCCGAAAACTTTAATTCTCCACTCTTTTTCTGCAAGAAATGGCAAAGCTTCTATTAGGATTAATTGAAATTTAAAGAAAAGAGCTAAAAATAAAAATTGCAGAGGTCTAATTGCTATAATTTTAGCATGACCCACCTCCCCTTTAATCACCCATGTTGGAAAACCTTCGATTCCAACGTCTAAACATTCCTTCTCCATTTTTGTTCCTTTACTGAATCCATTAGGGAAGCATTCCACATAATTTAACAGCTTTGCTGCCTCTTGTCCAAACTTCTGTTACATTTATAACATATCTGTTAAAAGAGTGATTTTTTTTTTCTCTCTCTAAACTAAATGAGCATCAGAAACAATTGGTGAAAATTCTTGGGGCCTTAGTATGTCGGACATGCGATTAAGCAACTATTTAAACCCAAGAAATTTTGTCCTGCCGCGAAATATAATATAACAAGCTAACACAAACAGTGAATGTTCATCATAGCCCATGCAGAAAAGAAAGGTCCTATTTTAGTTTGGTGTATATCACGCAGAGCATGGGAGCCGCCCTTAGAGCGTTTTGCCAAGGCGCAGACAGGACTGGCTAAAATAAGAACAAACATATGAGATAACATCTGTAATAATATTAGAATGACACTAAATCTGTGAACATCAGAGAAAACAATCTAAGCGTTGATCAACTTGTAACACAACTTAAAGAAAAAAGTACCTCTTTTTGTTCCACGCAGTGTGAACACCAGAATGCCCCATACATTTTAGCACCTATGGTATTCAGATGCTTTGCAAGAGAAAGAGCATAAGGACTTGATGGTGTTGTTATCTCAGTTGTAAAATACGGAAGGTTAACATCATCCATGTTTCTGCCAAAAAAAAAATAAAAGCAGGGAAAATGTCATCAAAGTTTTTCTCAAGGTCAAGGGTGTAGCATCATATTAGATTAGGATATAAAAATATTAAAGAGCTCCTCAGCAACCAAGATGAAATTTGGAATGTTAATAATTTTTCTTTTTCATTTTTTCTTTTTGATAAAATGTTCATTTCTGAACATAATCCAACTAAAGTTATGAGTCACAATCAAACGATGGATAAGCCTCAACAAAGGTTTTAGGAGCTGTAATTAACTCGAGCTGTTTGAGACCTATACAATATGTTAAAAAAATGAGAATGTATAATAAACCTAGAATCTAGCTTAACTTCACGAAATGACAGTGAAAGGCTACAGCATCAAATCCAGTCATACTTTGCAAATTGTCCCTGCACGGAATTTTGACATTATTTATTGTTGATGTGTTTTGGCCGACAATAACTTTGCTTATCCATGTTGTATGCTGTTTTTGCTACCTCTAAACAACTACTGATGAATAAAGACATGAATGTGATTCCATATGCAAAAATTGAAAACCAGTTTTGCTGGAGAGAAAAAGACAAAGGTGTGGATGTCAAAACAAAAAGATAGATGTCAACAAGAAGAAACACTATATGATGCACAGGTCGAAAAGCAAAGGTCGGTGAAAAAGACGAATCACCTAGGGGGCACAGGTCGAAAAGCACTATACGATGAGTTTAGAGTAAGAACCACCAAGCTGGCTATACATAGCTGTAAGCTGACCTCCTTTTGAACATTTTGCAATCCGAAATCCTATAACGCAAGCCCCAAGAACAATTCCCAGTCATTCTCATTTCAAAACAAACGGTTTGTTAAGTAGCGTATTAAAATAAAGCAAAAAAATTAACAAATAATTAGAATATCACCTTTAAAGTGATGAGAAATAAGCTGAAGGATAGCAGAACTGATAAGAGACAGTAGGAGCAAGATGTTCCTGAAAACTTGGTGGTTAGAATGTAGAGGAAGTAGGCACTGGCAGCTGCCATTGAAGTGGTACTCCAAAGTAGAATTTGACGACCATCGGATTCAACCAATCCAAAAGGCAAGCTTTTTCGGGTCAACTGTACACCAAGTGCCGCAACCAGACCATATGAAATCATTCCAATCAATGGAAGAGGAACACCTGGCCAAAAATGGCAAAAGGGCTTTCAATAGAAACCTTTTCTCAAACAAATTTTCCAACAAAGTAAATACAAAAAGCCATAAAGGCGTTTCCTTGATTCATTTACGAGTACAATTAGATCAATGGAAGAGAAAAACCAAGTAAAAAGAGGCAAAACGGCTTTCGTAGAAACCTTTTGTCAAACAAATTTCCTACAAAGTAAGTTCTTTCGCAGCCTAAAAGCCACAAAGGCGTTTCCTTTCCTTCATTCATATTGTTTCAATTTCGATTTCAATTTTTATTTTTGTAGTATCCTTCATCATTTTAAGAGGAATACCTCGCAAAAAAAGGCAAAAGTGCTTTCACAGAAACATTTTATCAAACACATTTAGTACGATGTAATTTCTTTGTAGTTTACATTCACAACAGCATTTCCTTTCCATAACTCATACACGAATCGAATCAGATCAATCATTCCAACTTCAGTTTCCAATCTCAATTTTCAATTTTCTCATCAGAAACCAAGCAACGAAATTGAACGCGAAAAAAAAAATGGAAGACGAAAGAGAATTACCGAAAACGACGGCGTAATCGCTGTCGAGAACATCGCCGCAAGTTCCGCCGCCGATAGGGCAAAAGGCGGCCGAATTTGTGAGCTTGAGGTATGTCAGATATGTCGTCTCCAGAAACCCGATTCCTCCGAGCCCCGCGCACAACCTATACGCCCAGTCTCCCGGAGAAGACAACGGCGACGGTGGCGGCGGCGGAGGTGTCGAAGACGACGTCGTTTTAGGTTCCGAATCCGCGTTTTGAGTTGGGTCGGAGGAGGAGCATCTGATCGGAGGAGGAAAAAGAAGCCTTTTCCGATCAAGAAGTGGAAGTGTAGGAGAAGAAGAAGAAGGAAAATATTTCTTCTTGAGAATGGAGAATGTCGAGAGAGAGTGAAGAAGAAGAAGAGACTTCCGACATGATAATGGAGGAGGAGTAGAAAGGCTGGCCAAGCTCGCCATTGTCTCCTCAATCTGGAGCTTCTTCTTCTTCTCCTGCAACTCTCACTTTCTTCGGTTCTCAGGCCACCCACAGTTGCCAATTTGGTTTTCATGGGCCTTGCTGAAGCCCATGTTTAGGCCTTTTGTTTCGGGCCCAAACGATAAACGACAACTAATATCAGATTCATTTTTATTTTTATTTTTTTTATAAGGGGTGGGAGAAATGGTACCACTTTTAAGTGGAGCTACTTAAACGTCAACCTATAGTGGGATGGAGGGACTTATAATTAATTAGGCTGCTCTCGTTCATCTTTTTTCATTTTGATAATAAATATATATTTTTATTTTTTTTTTCATAAAATCACAGAAACATGACATAAAATTCAAGTAGATAGGGGTGTGCAACACACCATTCAAACCAAATCAAACAAAAAAAATTGGTTTGGTTCGGTTTAATTTGGGGTTTTACTCTTAAAAAAACCAAACTAAACAAAACTAAACCAATTTTTATTTATATTCTTAAACTGATATGTATTTCGTATATCTATAACATATTTATATTTAAAAAAACTATTTTGTTCTAAAATTAAATGATCATAATTCTAAAAGTTTCTATCATAATCTATATATACAGTACTAATATTATTTCCGCAGTCTACCCTCAAGCTCTCTTCACTCCTCTCCTCTCATTCTTCATGATTGTGATTATCTTTAAAGTCTTGTTTCTTTGTTAACGTGAATATAGCCTATGTAATAATATTTGTCTATGATTTGCCTATATTTGTTTTATTTCATATATTTAAAAAAGCTTAACATCATATTTAATTATAAATCACAACTAATATTATATAAATATATATATAATTTAATTGCTTTGACTTCATTTTATTTTTAAAAGAAAGAGAGAAAAAGATAAAAGAGCACACAAAGTTATGGTTGAGACTTACTAGAAGTTGTAAAATATTAGTTTAAAACCAATTAGAAAAACCAAATTAAACCAATTACTATTAGTTTGGTTTGGATTCTATTAGGTTCCTTAATTGGTTTGGTTTGATTTGAAAATCTCTAAACTAATTTATAATTGATTTGATTTGTATTTTACCTCAAATAAACGGGTTGGTTAGCTAATAAAAATAATGTCAAACGAATAAAAAGGTGACGACAACAACAAAGGCGAAATGACTAACGTAAACGACAATAAGTATGAAACGACATCAACGGGACCAAAAACATGCGACGATAAAGAGAAGCGAAGACAACGGGTAAACTTCATGAATCACGAAAATGAAATAAGAAAGGCATCTATCGAATCAGAGACAACAAGAACAAGATATGAAAAACGACATTATCCGTGTAATCAAACAATAACAAGAAAGACGTCGTCAACTAATTACAATCATATTCCAATACGATTAGACGACTTCAAACGTTAAGCGAGACCAGCAGTAACAATTAACAATTAACTCAAAACAACATCAATCAGAAAAAAACGAATTAACGACATCAATTGACAGTAAAATAAAAAAAAACATCAATTAGATAACGACAAACAACAAATTCAAATGATGTCAAATGAAAAAACGACAAAAATTTGACGATGAAAGTTACGAAGGTAAACAACAAAACGAATAAAAGTCATCAACTAAAAAAACATATTCTGATATCTGAAATTAGTTATAAAAATTAAAACGAAAAAATACAGTAAATAAAAAGCAACATCAACCACAAAACGACATCAAATATTAACTACATGATCCAGAGTAGACGACATTGAGAGAAAAATAAAACATCCAAAATATGAAAATTTACATTTGCAAGGTAAATAACAACAGCAACAAAAACGACATGGTCTAGAACAATATTCTGACACACTGCATACCATGTGAACCACAGAAACCATAAAAAACTACAAACGACAATAATTTAAAACGACACGTTCCAAACGACATTTATTACAATAAACAAGAAGCGACATCTACCAGAAAATTCTGTACTACGTTTGGCTGGAAACATCTTCTTTTAAAAAAAAAAAAAAAAAAGAAATTATAAGAAACTTATGTGCTATATTTCTTTGCCAAGAACGAGAAGAAGTCTTTTTCTTTTTCCAAAGATTACAAGACATAGACGTTAGAGACAGGAGAACCACTAACTAAGAAGAATCCAATCAAGAACAGAATGCTTTATTGGCCACTGACCCACTACTACTACTACTAATATCACAGTCTTATCCCGTTTTAAATGAATGAGAGAAAAAATAAAGGAAACAAGAAGAAAAAAAGTTACAATAAATAAATAAGTGAGAATTTTTTATTATAATAAAAAAATTAAATGTAATTATTTTTAAAAATTTTTTACTGTAATAATATTTAAATTTTAAATTTAAATCGATAAAATAAATGAAATTTAAGTATATATCGTCAGAGAAAAAAAAAAGCATATATGGGCAGAGAAAAAAATAAATAAATAAACAATCATGGACAAAACCTTATACACCAAGAAAAGAAGATATCTTTGTTTCGAGTTATGACCACAGCCGCAATAATTTATTCCTTCGTCTTGTACTGTTTAGTCTTTTTTCTTCAACTTTCCGTTCTGTCTCTTCACTTCAAACTTCATCACTAAATTTTATTTGTTGGTATATTTGGATAATCATTAATGTAGCTAATATGTTGAAATGAAGATTCAGAAATGGAAAATTGAAGAAGAAGACTTTCCGAAGTGCACCATCCTTGTCCTCAAGGCTTGCGGATTAGATTTTTGGTTTAGAGGAGTTTATATATATATAAAATATAGAAGTGCCCATTTCTTGTTTATCACGCTAATTCATTACCATTTAGAAGTAGGAATAATGCTAATGTTATTTATTAGTGGATTAGGAAGTGTTTTCCAACGAGGACACAAAATGACTACAAGAGCAAACCAAAAGCGATGGCAATTGGTAAACTTTTAAGAATCATGGTAGACGACAACGAAATAAAAAGGCAGCTGTCTAAAAAATAGAAAAAAGAAATTAAAACGACATCAAATGGAAGATTACGAGATATGAGACACGACATGACCCACGTAATTGACAATATAACAACAAAGAAAAAAACATCGGTAATATTCTGATATTCGACTTGAAAGCGAGATCAATTGGAGACACCACCACGACGACAACAACAAATAACAAGTATTTAAAACGACATGAATCGGAAAAAAATGATTAAACGACATCAACAACAACAAATTACTGAAAAATAATTAAAAGAAAACATCAATCAGAAACACAGCAAATTCAAAAGACATCAAATGAAAAAACAGCAAAAAATATAACAATGAAACATACTAAGGTAAACAACAAAACGAAAAAAACGACATCAACTATAAACAACCTACCCTGATATAAGAAATTAGTCGTAAAAACGCCAACTAGAAACGACAATAAATTAAAAGAGACATGAAGCATAAACTATGTAGTAAACTACATCAATCAGAACAGACGACAATGAAATAAATAAGAAAAAGAGGGAAAAAGATATGACCAACATTACCCACGTTAACGACAACAATCAGAGAAATGACAACCTATAAACGACATCTATTATGATAAACTATAAACGACGTCAATTAAGGAAAGGAACAACAAATAAGAGCTTTAAAATCAATAAAACAACCATAATATGAAAAAAATGAGATTTGCAAAGTAAATAGCAACAGCATAAAAAACGACGTGGTTAGAACAATATTCTAACATACGGTTTGAATCAGAGAGATCATAAAACTACAAAGGACAATAAGGGGGCGTTCGTTTAGGCTATTCAACTTGAGTTGGCCCAGTTCAGAGTCGTTTTTGGGTGTAATGTGGCGTTCGGTAACTCACATTACAATCGCAAACTCGAGTATTAATCCGAGTTTTGAAACATCAACTACCCCCTTGAATTCCATTTACTCGAGTCTGTATGCTACAGTGTCCTCTGCAGAATCACGTTTCAGCACAGTGTTTCTTACCGTTGTGTCCTCTCTTTCCTTTCACATCTGGTTCCTGCCCGGCTCACGAGAAAGGGGAAGCTTTCTCTTCTCCCACCGTCTCCTCCAGCCTGATTTCTCAGTCGGATTCCCTGAGAAAGGTGCTCCATCACAGTCCGCTCGCTGGGCTTCTGCAAATCGAGGGGGCCTAGCTTTTCCCTTCCTCTTTCACCCATAAATCCGTCATTACCACACATGAATTCGTGATTCTGAGCCAAAGAACATACCCAGATCCATTTCACTTTCTTGCCCGTCTTCGTGAGTTTTCAAAACGGCGACAATTGCGCCGAATAGAGTGAGGTTGACTCGACTGGCCGAATTATTCCGTCGATGTAGTGTGAGGCGTCGTTTCCCACCGCGTGGCCGTTGTCTCCGATACAGGTGCTTTCGTTGTCGTTGCCGTCGATGAACTTTTGCAGCAAATCCGTCGGGGTCGCTTTTGGGCTTAATTGAAGCAGAGCAGCCTCTGTCCTCCACAGGATCAAACACGGTAATGACTCTCCAACTGTTGCTTGCCATTTGATTTTTGATGATGCGTACGAATATGTCTTGGCCCCTAATTTTGGGATTGAAAGAGTTTGAATCTTCTGGTTTCCGTTGCGTGGAAGTGATATTATGCATAATAATAGTTTTTGGTTTTTTTATCTGGTTTTTGATAAAAACGCGTTCTTCCTTTCTTACCATATCAGCAGCTCCTTCCAAATTGGTTTGACTAAAATGTTTGGGCCTCCATTTTTTTTTTAAATGCGTTAATTCAGAATGTGGACATATCATTTAGATCGATCCTGCTCTAACAAGGATTAATCAAGTTGATTTGTTAAGGGGAGTAAAAGCCACTGAGGAATAAATTGAGAAATTACGGGAAAAAAAGAAAATATACGCGAAAGGAAGATGAAATGACAACACTGCAAATGGAAATATTTTAAGGAAGGTGTATTGATGATTGTTTTTGTGTATGTGGTGCAGAACATTGACAAAATACCCTTTGTTAATTGTCCGGTTCTGGTGATTCACGTAAGCCCCCTACTCATTAATCTAGTTTATATCGGATTTGTTTCCCTTTTAAGGAGGCTAAAGTGACATGTTTGTGAACACATTCTGGAGTGCTAGTTTGATGTTAACATTTTTTTTCCTGCCGTATTACCAATTGTTCATCTTGTTTGGCTTGAGATAACCTTGGAGAAAAAATGAATACGAGAGTGTAGGAAATGGACAGTGAACATCTAGTATTTTAACTAGATATTGAGGTCAAAAGCTAGTGATTTGTATTGAATGAGTGTGGACTTATTTCCCGACTACATAAGCTAATTTTTGTTTGTTCCATAGTTGGGTTTCAAATGAACTACATAATTGTGGCTCAAAATAGGTGATTTGGATGCCATTACGTTTGTTGTGTTATAGCGTGTTGTGGTATGGCTTTACGTTTTAGCATTATGCATATTTGAGATGCTTGTCTTGCTTTGCTTTCTTCCTTTTGGCAACTGATTTTAACTAGACAGTAGTCCTGGCCTTTTAAAAGTATTCTGCTTGCCTTGGCGAGAGTGCTGGCTATTAAATTATATTCATGTGTCTCCTATTAAATGGTGTGTCGTGGTAGATGTCGAGAGGGGGAAATGATGACGATACTACTCTTCATTGGAATCAAAAGCAGAAGGAGTTGATGCAACTCCTCGCAGAGTATAACCGTAAATACACCGGTAGGAAACCAACCCAAAAAAACTTGGGAAGACTGGGCGACTGCACTACAAAAACATTTTAATGACCCAGTTACGGCGGCCAAGGTTCAACAAATGAAAGTGCGTCTGAAAGTCAAGTTCGATAAGGAGGTTATAATACGTACAACCACAGGCCTTGGTTGGGATCCTGCGACATGCGCTGTTACATGTACGGATGAGTATTGGGACGATTTTGCAAAGGTAAATTTCAAAAGTTCATTTTCCCTTTTTGCATTAGTTAGCATCAGTTAGGATATGTGTTAAACGTGAGTTAGCTTATGTCATTCTTCTTTGTCGCATAGAACAAGAAGTGGGCTAATGCTGCGAAGAAGCAGCCCCTGAAAAACTTTGACCTGTATTACGAAGCCTTTGGTAGTACCCGTGCATGTGGAGAATTTGCAAACGGATTGGAAAACCCGGCCACCGAGCACGTAGACACAACTCCAATCTCGGCTGAAGAAGGTGAATGGGGGGCGATGTCGCATTCGTTAGGCAGCGATGACGTTTTTGTGACCACGATGCGAGCTTGGTTGAACAACGCTAGGAAGGGCTTGAATGTTGCATCCACCTCTAAGGCAATTGGTAAGAAATCTGGACGCAGTCAGAAACGTCCGGTTGGCGATCCAGAAGCAAGAGCACTACTTGGACGACTTGTAGCCTCTATAGAAAGTAAGAATAGTAGCAGGGCTACCAGTTCCAGCGCTTCTCAGAACCCTGCAACCCCTACCACTCTGCGGCAGTGTACAGCGATTGTGAAGGAAATGAATCTTGATGATGACACTGTCATAATATTCTTAGAGGCCATTGGGTGGTTTCCGCACATGCAGCAACTCTTTTTGGATATGACAGAGACGCAAAGGGTTGGTTTCGTGATGAGAACCATTACCTCTAAAACGAATCAAACTACCCAGCCTTGCACCATGGCCCCTCCATCCATGGCCTCCAACTTCATGCAGCCCCCTATATATCAAAACTTCATGCCGACACCCAACTTATTGTTAGCGTTTATGCCCTTAGGAATAAATGTAACAATATTCTTTGAGATATTTTGACTATTAATAAAGATTTGTTTATTTTATATATCTATGTATTGTCCTTTTTATGTTCATAATAGTTGAATGTATGATAAGCAAACTGAAAGTCTGAGACTGTCATTCTAAATCTTTAGGTCATGCATGTAATGTGAAGAACATGCGGAAGACAAGAATCTAAAGATGATAGTCTAAATCTTATGATCCACAATCGAGGGAATAAAGTTAGGCAGTTTATTCATGTTAAGATTGTTATGTTGTCTACTTCCTAACGGAGACGGCTTGTCTTGGTCGTCGGAGGTGGGACTCCATGGGTGGAGACATTGATATAGTATAGTTTCTAAAAATCTATATTGGATCGGACCAAAGTTGAATTGTTTTAATTAATAATTCTGTTTGAATAAAACAATTCACTTCACACGAATTATATGTTGTCATCTTAATCCCGAGATGGATGATGAACCTGTATACTTGACTTGTATCCTTTGATGTACTAAAGGGAGACATCCTAACATTATGTAAAGGTACGCTTGCCGGTACATTGGGGGTATGACTCGTGTATGCGTAGATTCATTATTCATAGATAGTGGAATCCATAGCTCCTATAAA
The DNA here is from genome assembly GCF_000414095.1 of Morus notabilis. Lineage (NCBI taxonomy): Eukaryota > Viridiplantae > Streptophyta > Magnoliopsida > Rosales > Moraceae > Morus > Morus notabilis. The sequence continues at coordinate 408,518 of NW_010387635.1, forward strand.
GAGTCAATAATATCCTCTTATGCATTATCAGTGGATTGGAAAATATGAGCGCTCAACCATTGGATAATGGAACATAAGATAAATGTAATCGGGAAGGTAAAACGGAACTTGACCTCAAGTCAATTATGGATATCCTATGGGGATGATGCACTAATATATTGAGTCATGGACTAGAGCTAATCAGAGCTTTGTAAATACGCTATATAAATCGGGAGTGCAGCTCTAGGCTTTTAGTGGAATAGCGCTAGAGTTTTATAATCATGAGACGGACTTGTTGGTTTACAAGTAGCGTTGTGATTATAGGAGCTTGATTTATATATGTCCATCGGGTCCCTTTGCTAGCTCACATATTTTCCTGTAACGATACGGTGTATTTCCTACACATTGGTAACTTGTGTTATTTCCGTAAAAGAGGTTCAAAGTTAATTCAAGGGTGATTTATCGGGTGAATTAATTGATAAATTAATTCTAGATAAATTGGTTGAATTATTGTTTTAAGAGTTGTTTAATATGGGAAGACTATTATATGACTGTTTTGATCAGGCAATTTCTCAATTGGGTTGCTAAATCAAAACTGAGGCTCTATGCAAGTTTCCCGTATTGAAAAAACTAGGAAAAACAACTTTCGTCAGTGCAGACAGGTCGACCGGTTGGGTAGACCGGTCATAGGTCGACCGGTCCGGTCGACCGGTTAGTGAAGACAGGTTGACCGGTGAGTTATAATGTTTCTGTCACCGGTCGACCGGTTGTAACGTAAAATGCATGATGACATGGCAAAATCGACTCTGGATGCGATTAGAACTTTGGGAAACCTAATTGTTACGAAAGTATGACTTCCTAAACACTATAAATAGCCTATTAAGTCACATTACTCATCAGATCACTTGAGAGACTTTTTGGAGGCTATTGATAAAAGATTCCTGAGAGGAAAAATTGTTTAATTCTCAAGAACAATTTTTTCTTTGGTTCTCTTGTGATTGGAAGGAGATCAAGAATACCTAGAGGAGATTAAACGACGTGTGCCCACCCGCACACCGATTGTGGAAACGAGAATAGCAAAGAAGACCAGTTGGTTGAGGCTCTTCCGGTTGCTGTTTGGAACGCTTACATCTGTCAGACGTGCAGTTTCCTGAAATCTCAAAAGGTATGTTTTAGATCTTTAGTATTTATGTTATATAGCATCATGAACATGTTCTTGTTTGGCTTTGACGTTGATTAAAATTTTTAAATTCCGCTGCGCACTCGATGCCATTAATTTTCCAATAATTTTACCAACAACCGCCAATCTATGGCCAACAACCTCCTACCTTTGGCCAACCACAAGTACCCAGTTTCTCTCAACCACCTCACCACGTGCAACCATAACACCCACCAATCCAAAATATGACCCCAAATGTTACTCCCCATCCCCCAAACTTTCAATGTCCACCACCCTATTACATGCCTTTTCCACCTAACTCCGGTCATTTTGGTGGAGGAAGCAATGAGGAGTAGCTACTTGTTAGGCTTTTTATTTATGAGGCTCTTTATGTATGAGTATTTTTATTTATGAGGTTTCTTATTTATGAGGCTTAGACAGTGCCGGACAATTTTCTTAATTATGAGGTTTTTAACTATGTTGTAATCATTTATTGAGTTACGTTGTACTTCGAAACTATTACTTCATTTGCTTTCTCTTTCAATTAGTGTTCTGATGACAGCGATGACGTTTTGCATTAAAGATTTTACTTGTTATGAAATGGGCAGCTCTTTAGTAGTGACTCTTATACTTTGCCATTGCATTATTGCACAATTTCAAAAATAACTATGTTCTACAGGTGACTTGTACTGTAACAGATTTGGCGAACAGGTTGTAATGTGAGGGCCTTCGAATGCGTCGCCCAACAACACAATGGACGATGACTCTGATGATGACTATGAGGTAGCAGGTGTCGCGGCTATTCTTTGGTATTACCAAACCTACGTTGAGAGCCCCCACCTCAACCTAAGCACACCTCCGCGTTCACAGGTATTATGCGTGTTGATTACTTGCTTGATGGTCATGAGGACGTAATTCGGAATAAGATTAGGATGGGCAGTGACTGTTTTAAGCACCTGAGTTCACTCTTAGAACTTAAAGGATATCTGAGACCCATTTGGAATTTGAATGTGGACGAGCAGCTCTTTATCTTCCTATACATTGTGTCCCAAAGCCAAAGCAATAGGGAATCGCAGGATCAATGGCAGCATTCTGGATCCACAATTTTCAAATACTTCGAGGCTGTATTGGAGGCAATATATAACCTGCGGCATGATTTCATAACACCCCCGAATTTTAACATTATTGATCCAGTCATTGCTGCGAATGAAAGCAAGTATTTGCCATGGTTTAAGGTATGTCATTAGTCGTATGTCATATCGTTAGCAACTAACATTATAAGATTGTTAACCTCGTTGTTGTTAATTGATTATAGAATTGTGTTGGAGCTCTCGACGGGACTCATGTCCCTTGTGTTCCACCATTAAGTAACCCCGAAGTATGGAGGAATAGGAAGGGTTTTTACTCCCAAAATGTGTTAGGGGTATGTTCATTTGACATGAAGTTTACCTACATATTAGCTGGATGGGAGGGATTGGCACATGATGCGCGCGTTCTTGCATCCGTAGTGGGGATACGAGAAAAAAATTTCCCAACTCCACCGCCCGGTATGTCAACCCCAATCCTTGCTATATATGTTGATAAACAAGCATCATCGTTGGTTGCTTGACATCACTAAAGAGTTGGCCGTACTTAATTATTGCTTTGTAATGGCGAATGCAGGTAAATACTACCTTGTAGACTCTGGCTACGCGGCCAACGATTGTTTCTTGGCGCCGTACCGGGGGAGCACATATCACCTTCAAGAGTATAGGGCAAGATGTGGGCGTCCTCGAACTCAGCGTGAGTTGTTCAATTACACGCATTCGTCCCTAAGAAATGGTATTGAGCGCACTTTTGGTGTTTGGAAAGTAAGGTTCCGCATACTCAAGTGCATAAATAATTACCCAATAGAGAAACAGATACAAATTCCTATTGCTTGTGCTGTGCTTCACAATTTCATACATATGTACAACAATAACGATGAGCTACTGAACCAGTACACACGAGACGGAGTTCCAGTTTTTGAAATTGATCCAGAGAATGCAGATCAGGATGTTAATCAGAATCACAATCCTGATCGCGGAACGGAACAAAATCAGAACTCCGCAAATCGTAGACAAATGAATATTTTGAGGGACGAGATGGCAGCTAGCATGTGGGCGGCATTGGAAGCATATCGCAATCGGTAGTTACATATTTGTTCCGCAATTTCGACTACCGTATTTATTTTACAATATGTTGTAATGAACTTATGGACGTTTCTGTTATTTATGAGTGTAGGTGTATTAATGTGTAGTCAAAAAATCCATGTCAATACTTGCAAAATTTTGGAGTTATGTTTTTGTCAAAGTGAACACAAAACTCAAGTTCACATCTCACAAATTGTCTAAGTGAACACACAATTCAAATTTCAAACACAATTCCAATTAAACTCACTTTTTTAACTCCAATCTTGAATTTGGAGTTATTGAAAAGAACGCAACCTAAGTTAAAACAACAATTCTAAACGACATTTAACCCAATAAACAATAAACGACAAAAAAAACTTCTGAACTATATTTGGCTAAATTTTTTTCTTTTTCTAAGACAGATTGCAAGAAATTACGTCTTATATTTCTTCAGCCAAGTAAAGATTTAAAAAAACATTTCCTTTTTAAAAAGGCCAAGACATAAATTTAATTTATTTCACTTATTTAAATTTAAAATTATAGTCTTATTATAATAAAAAATTCTCAAAAATAATTATATATAATTTTTTATTATAATAAAAAATTCTTACGTAAAATTACACTTTAATTTAAATTAAAAACTTAAATTAACAAATTAAACACGCCCTATTAGAGATAAGAGAACCCTTACTCATATGATATCAAAGTCTTGAGTGGGGCCAGGTGGGGCCCAATTAAATGGTGATTATGCCGGGAATGGGTAGGAACGCCACGTGTACATGTGGACTACCAGGCATCGAAGACTGTGCCAAGACAAAAACCACTTTTGGCCGTTTTTATTTCAAGTCTCTCTCTCCCTTTGAAAACTTATCCTAATAAAAGATATGCGTGCCCCAATGTAGTTGTGTTGTTTGTCTCTTCTATCTCTGTCCTTGTTTTGGGCTTATCTCAAACTGATAGATATGTCGTGGCATATCTCTACTAAATCCAATTTTATGTAGTTTTATCATATGAAAAGTGATCTCAAACAAAATTTTTTATATCAAATGACCCATTAATATAATTGTCCTCAAATGTATTTCTATCTACACAATCATTCTTAATTATTATCTCATAAATACTTCTTCTCTAATTTATTTTTATTAAAGTAATATTTATTTTAAATGTGTCTCTACTTAATTATTATTTTTTATTGTAACACTCTTAATTATTAATTCTTTTTTCTAATAATTTTGCCACTAAATTGTTTATTACTCATTTTTTTTACGCGTGTCTATACATGTATAATATTAACCAAAAACATATTATAATTAAAAACGTTTATATCATTTATTCTACTAAATTTTTTTATGAACTAAAAAGTTATGAAAATGATGACTTAAACAAAATAGTAAACCCTACACATAATTTTATATTTAAGTAAGAAATTTAATAAACTAAGTACTTTGAGAGTTTTTAATACTTTTTATATTTTTAATTTATGCCCCTTCTTAACTAAATATTGGCTCCCTCCCTGCACCCATGCCTTGCCCCCATCCATCTCTCTCTCTCTCTCTCTCTCTCTCTCTCTCTCTCTCTCTCTCTCTCTCTCTCTCTCTCATCTCTTACCTTCCACTAAAACATTAGAGGCTAATAAGAGAGCACAGAAAAACAACCAAGTAAAGAAAGAAAGAAAGAAAGAAAAGCTCTTCTCTTGATCTTCTGCTTTTTGACATCACAGAAGAAACATGAAAGAAACGATGTCGTTTGCTTCCTCTGCCAATTGCTTCAGTACAGGGTCCATTATACTCCCAAGAGTCAAAGATGTTCATCAGAGATCGTTTGCAAATATTAATAATGTCCCAACCACAATCAGGGCCTTACGTAGTACCTCCAGAACCAGACGCCACCAGGTTTCTAGTTCTGTCCTCTTCAGGTAATCAACAAAAGAAAGTCAAATAAAATTTGATTAATTTTCTAATATATGTCCGTCCCTTTTATTATTATTATTATTATTATTATTTCTTAATTTTTTGATTCGGTCGCTGACTTGGTGTGGTGTTTGGATGGTGAGAAAGTTTAAAGGCCACTCTGAGAGGGAATCTTGAGGCGGTCGGAGTTCCGACTTCGGTGCCGGTTCGTGTCGCCTACGAGCTTTTACTAGCCGGCCACCGCTACTTGGACGTAAGGTTGGTTAGTTAGCCTCTTTTCTTTTTCTTTCTTTTTTTTTTAATTCTTTCATTAAATTTTAGTTTTTTAATTTTGGAATTAAGATGGATATATACATATATATGTATATGTATATGTATATGTTAAAAAGAAAAAACAAGAAAGTGCGTAAAATTGGGTTGTGATTAATTTGTAATATACAGGACACCTGAGGAGTTCAGTGCAGGACATGCCCCAGGAGCTGTTAACATCCCTTACATGTACAAAGTTGGCTCAGGTATACATATATATATATATATATTCTTAATATTTTGATTCATATATAATATATATGTACATATATATATATATATATATGTTAGAAAGTGGCTAAAGAAATTGCTTTCCCATTTCTTGTAACTACTTTCTTAAAAACACCCAAGTTGCGTTTTGGTTTAGATTTTGTTTCTTCTTACTTCAAAACCAAAATTTTTCTTATAATTACTAGAAGAAACATAGGCATGCATGCAATATATTAGAAATGATCGATAAAAGATAGTGTATTATTGATTCACTTATATAGGGACTAAACTTGTTTTTCTCTGTTTTCAAAATTTTGATTCTGTGCAGGGATGACAATAAACCCCCACTTTCTGGCAAAAGTTTCATCCCATTTCAGAAAGGAAGATGAAATTATTGTTGTGAGTATTCCTAAAGAAACAAAAAAAAAAAAAAGTTTCAATGAAGTATTTTCTTATAAATTTGAAATGTTATGGTTTAATTGCTTGATTTTTACACAGGGATGTCAGAGTGGGAAAAGGTCCATGATGGCTGCAACTGATCTTTTAGCTGCTGTAAGATATACTCTTGAAACCTTTTAATTTTTTTCTTTTTTTTTATTGAAACCTAATTTTAGGATCTTAACTTTGTTACTAAGCAAATTGTTCTCTCTGGTTGTTGGATCTAAAAGTGGTACATATATTCATGGTCATTTGGTTGAATATCAACTTCAAAAGTCAACTAGATACTTGTAATGCTTCCAAATTTTTTCAAAAGCTTTATTCCAAAGTCATCTTTTATGAATGTGTTACAAAAAGGGGCACTAATTGGAATCTTTTTTTTCCCCCCCTACATATATCCAATGGCTAAAAATGAGTGTCCTCTTAGACAAGAAAGAGAGAGACACATGATGGAACACGGAAAGAAAAATAGATAAAAAGATAATATATATTATAGAGAAGATAATGTTTTTTCCTTTCATTTGATGTGGTTGCATCGTTTTTTTTCCCCCTCCCCCTACAAAGTGTTTTTAGAGGTTCCAAAAGCAATTTCAACTTGCCATTGTTTGGTACAATAGGAAAGAAAGAAAATGAACAATTGTTCACAAAAGAGAAAAAAAAAAAAAAAAAAAAAAAAAAAAAAAAAAAAATTTAGGCTATTAGTATCTTACCTTTTCTTCTTTTTTTTTTTTTTATGTGTATTATTTAATATTTCATTAAAGAAAAGTAAGGACAAATAAGTAATTGCATCTTCTTTCTACTTGTAAAATCTTTTACGTTCTGAAAACTTTATATCTTCCAATGGAATAAAGTTTGTAGGAAGTTTAATTTAAATACTTTTATTGGTTATGTCAGATATCTTGGATTCAAAATGTGAGTTCTAAAACAGCTTTCATTATTTTATTATTTTATTTTATTTTTTACACAGGGCTTCTCTTGCATTACGGACATAGCTGGTGGACATGCTGCTTGGGCACAGAATTCACTTCCAATGGAGTTGTAGAGTTTGGAATTCCCCCATTGTCGTTTGACCATGTAATAAGGTTGTTATGCAAGAGAGAAATTGATCAAAAGAAAAATGGGAAAATAAATTCAATAACCAAGTAGTCTAATTAGCAATACAATCGTGGCAGAAAAATATTGTACTTGAATAATTATCACTTTGGGGCGTAAATTATAGCAAATGAAACGCCATGTATATAAGAAATAACCAAAAAAAAAAAAAGAATAATTGTCAACTTTATGTGGACGAGTGCTTTGCTTTTCTTTGATATGTTGAACGCTTGAACCGTTAATTAGAGCATGCATATGTACAATATGGTCTTAGTCATTTATAACTCATTAATTCATCATTAATAAATTCTTAGGGCATGTTCATCATTAATCATTACTATTACGTAAATTTTTTTAGTGTATTGTATAACTTTCTAAACTATTTCTTTTTTTTTATGGAAACTTTCTAAACTATTTTCCACATATATGGAATGTGGTTTCTCTCAATAATACTAATAATAACCCTTAACAAATCAGATATTATGATTATTCCTTCAAATTCCACAAATTATGAATTTAAAATATCGGCATGCACGTTGTCCTTTTTATTTACTTTGATTTTAATAAGCAAAGGATTACACAAAGCTCATTATTTTTAATACATGTTAATAGTTGATAGAATTGTTGACCTGCTTGCCCCGTTATTCAATGAGTTTTTTTTTTTTTTTTTTTTCTTCCTCTTTTTTATTCCCCCCTGTCTCTCTCTTTCAGATAAGGCTAAGCTTCGCTATTAAGTCGCACTTGAGATGGAACTAGAACATATATAAGAATAGATTGAAATGGAACTAGAACATGAATAAGAATAGATATATGATATAATTGGAACAGGAATAAAAGAGTGATTTTTATTTTTATTTTCAATTTTAATGTTTGGTTGAACATTGAGATTAACATCGGAATCTTAATTATTATGCTTAGTTGGTTATTTTAATGAAATAGAATAACAATTATTTCGACACAAAAAAAAAAACGCTTTATTTAATCTGTAATGATGTTTTTATATTAAAGTAGTAGGAAGGATAATTTGAAGTAACTATTTTGAGAGGGGTAATTTTGGATATATATATATATATTTAATTGTACTGGTTCCATCTTAAACGTATCAATATTTGGTAATTTAGGCATAAAAATGATCCTAAATTTAAATGTTTATTGCAATTATAGTCCAGTAGCTAGTTCACAGATGTCAATTAAGGGACGAAGTTGCTTAAGCTTTTTACAAAAGTACACCCCAAACTTTTTTTAGCATGTTCTTTTGTTTAAAAAACTCAAAAAAAGACGACTCAAGTTTCAACTTTATTCAAGTTCACGTTCTTTTAAGTTTCAATTTTATTTAATTTTACTCAACTTTATTCAAGTTCTAACTTCAACTCAAGTTATAACTCAAATTCAACTTAAAAACTACACTCAAGTTACACTCTAAAAGAACAACCCTGTTTGTTGGTAGAAGGAACCTTAAACTTTTAAATTTTGTCATCTCAGATCTTAATTGTTGTCTATTTTTTTTTTTTTTAAAGGAATAATTGTTGTCTATTAATTGACAAAGAACTGTAAAAGTTAGGATTATAACTACCAAAATAAAAAATTTAGGATGCAACATGTAAGACGATAAATTCAGCATATGTAAATATAATTTAGTATATATATATATATACACACACAAGTTTGAGACTCTGGTTGGTTGGTTGAGAGTTGAATGCTTCAAACAGATCACTGGAAATTTCATCCTCTCACGTTACACTTTCTGACATTCCACTACTTCAACCAAACATCTCTCTCTCTCTCTCTCTCTCTCTCTCTCTCTCTCCAAACATGGCATCCACATTTCATGCCTTTTACGCGACTACTTCCTAGTTCCTCCTATGAAGAGTGTATTAAAACCTGAAAAGAAAGCTCAAAGTTGGAAACTTTGAAGAAAGAATATTACACAACACACACAGAGTCAAGTTTCAACAATGGGAACCTCACCGAGTAGTTGGTTTAAATTAGTAGCGTTCCGAATTAGAAATTTTGGGAAACGGTCTCCAAGAGATATCATTGTTGTCTACGACAATACCACCCCAGCTTCCCAACAAGATCAAGCCATTGCCAATAATATTCCCACAGAAGATGATGATAATGATGATGATGATGATGATGAAGAAACAGCCAATTTGATAGGCCCCACGTTAACCCAATTACAAGCTTCATCAACATTGCAAGAAAGAATTCTGACTAAGGAAGATACTGCAGCCACCAAGATCCAAGCACTTTTCAGAGCCCATCTTGTACTTGTTCCAACTCATAACAATTACTAATGTGATTTCTGTTCTAGACTAAAAATAATTTTTTTTAAATATATATATATATATCGGCATTGCACGGTTCTCAATAGTACTCGGATTTTCATCACATTCCATTAAATTCACATATTTTCTTTATAATTCTGATATAGTTTTGATGTGATTTGATGATCTGAACCACACAATGTCAATATAGTTGTGGCTACTCACTATGGCTTATGATGGTTTTGAAATTTCAACAGGCAAGACGTGCGTTTCGGGCGCTGAGGAGTCTGGTGAAGCTGCAAGCTATGGTTCGCGGAGCGCATGTGAGGAAACAGGCGCGCATAGCTCTGCATTGCATGCATGCATTAGTCCGGCTGCAGGTCAGTGTTCGTGCACGACAGCTACTTGGCAGGGGTGATGACAACCGGTCTCCCTTGCGGAGCTAGATAGCCAGCTTTATTACAACTTTCCACATGATTAACAATCTAATTTTTGAAGTAAAATTGTACTTTTGTTACTCAAGAAACTTCTGCCTATTTTGTCATCCTTTCTTGCTACTGTTTTCTTTCAATATCTCTGCAATTAAAGAGATCACATAATTTGGAATCTGAAGACAGCAGTCTTACGAATAGGAATTTTGCAGTTGATATAATTCTACCTCCTGTTTTGGCACCCTAGAGCCTTAACCCGACAAACAGCCACTTTCGTCGGAGACTTATTTGGTTCTAGCATTGGCACCTGGTTCTCGCTAAAGTTTTCCCCAACGAGAGCAACTACTAATCAGGGAAGGCTCTATTCTCTGACGAATATTCTTTATCAGGGAAGGTGTCGTCCCCTGGCATCCCAAATGACAAACCTGTCCCGACGAAAACCATAGTCGCGAAGGGAACCGTTATTCACCAATGGAAAATGTTGCATTGGAGAAGTCAATAATAAACTCAAAAGGACTATAAGACACACATTCACCGGTAGTACGAACCGTTATTCACCAATGGAAAATGTTGCATTGGAGAAGTCAATAATAAACTCAAAAGGACTATAAGACACACATTCACCGGTAGTACGAACTGATCAGTGAGGACATTTAGACGTATTAAAAGCAAAATATCACTTTATAATAGGTTTGCCACAAGGGCACAAGTTAGATTGCTGAAAAATGCAGTTTTTGGCCTTATCCCAAAAATATCCATCTCATATCTTTGCATACATTTGAAGAAACTGTGAGAGATAGGAGAAACCTGAGGTACAATAAAGCTTGCTCAAAAGTCGAAACCCATGCACAACAAGATAAACTCGGTACTATAAAGAAAACGACTAGTGTCGTTTGTAAGTAAACGGAACTGTACAACGTGAATTAATACATGCGATGGGAAAAGTAGCACGCTACATTCCGATTTCTCCTTCCAATTATCCAGCAAAACTAGCGATGAGTCCATCTCAGGCCTGAAAAAAAGCTGCTAGATGATCTGTCCTTGCTCCAATCTTGTTTCCCATTCACCTGTTTCAAAATCAGAATTCCTCGGTTACTCGTTGAAATTGAACCAATTTAAAAGCTAAAGCTTAACACGAAATATGATGGTGTGTCTTTAGTCTTTTGAAATGTACCTCCTTTGCTATATGCTGAAGAATCTCTATGATTTCTGAGAAGTCAGGTCTTTGAGTAGGGTCTTGCTGCCAGCACCTCTCAAGCAATTCCGCAAGCCTAGGATGGCTGTTCTTCGGTATCGGAGGTCGGAGACCCTGATATAACCAGGTCAATTACAGATGATTGTTGACAAGAATAATATTTGACGGGAATTCAAGAGAAGAATTTGAAACACCACACACTTTTTGCACCACACCAACCGCTGCTTGTAATGGAGTCAGTGAAGAATATGGGAGCTGAAAGACAAATAAACAGGCTATCACGGCTGCTGGAAGAGAATAGGCACAAAACGATAAAAGAATACAAACATGCATCGACTTGCATTTTCCTTTTAGAAAACCATACTTGTCCTGTAAGAAGCTCCCACATTACTATGCCAAAACTGAAAACGTCTGCCTTGTGATCGTATGGTCTGTGTTCAATCACCTTCATTCAAAAGGCCCTTGTGAAAACATGCTAGGAAAAAGATCATTCGACCAATGAGGAAAGCATACAAAAACAAAGTTGAGTTTCTACGGCATACCTCGGGAGCCATCCAACGGTATGTTCCAGTTTCTGCTGTCATGACTCCAGATTGAGCTTGCACTCTGGCAACCCCAAAATCAGCAACCTTAACAACCTGATTTTATGACAATAACTGAAGCTTTTAGCCTCACCATTTTTTTAATGCAGCCTTCGCACCATATCTACTCGTTCACTTGGAAATTTATAGTGCACTGGCAAATGGGGGACACCCTAAACCAATTATGAAACCAAATGGAAAGGAAAAAAAAAAAATTCTAACCAGTATATGGTTGAGGGTTAGGGGGAAGATCATAGCTATTACATTAACAATGAGACTTTAAAAAGGTTGCTTATAAATATGAATAAGTAATATTCATGATATAAAACAGGATAATGTTTACATAAAATGTAGGACAAATTACACTTGTCCCCCTGAACTATTGGCGAAGTAACAAAATGCCCCTTAAAGTTTAAAAATAAAAAATTTTCCCCTGAACAATTAACCGTTAGCACGCGTCCCCCTTTTCCGCCCCCTCGGTTAAATTTTGAACGTTAAGTGACACGTGGTCGTTGAGGCATTTAATTTTTATTCTATTATAAAATGACGATTTTGCCCATCCAAGCCCAGCTGTTGACCGGTCAAACCTGCCGTTGACCGAAATTGACCGGGATGGTATCTTTGACGATAAGCAAGACTAGACTTGATTTGAAAGTGTAATTAGTTAATTATGAAGATTCCTTCTCTCTACAACAACCGGTCATGATCTCTCACTGTTGAACAGCATTGACCGGCCCAAAACTTAGGGGTATTGTTATCCATGATCTTCTGAGCATTTTTACATCAACATCATGAAGATCCAATAGTTGGATCGTTGGAACCACCTTTCGCCACCACGGCTCACGGCGGCAGCTCCATTCTCCGATGATTCGAGGTCGTGTGATGCAATTGATTGAGGGCTTTTGATCCACATCCCACTCTGAAGCTAACTAGCCCGGTGGTGTCACTCATGGTGGCTGGAATGGCAGAGATCGGTGGGGGCGCAACGGCCAAACTTCGCAGCTGCGGTGTCAGAGCTCCGCCGAGAATCGAGAGGTGTTGCTGGTGTCGTTTTCTTCGTCTCGTCGTTCTAAGTCTATAGAAACCAGACTCACCTCAATCGGAGGTCGAATGAGGAAGTTATCACAACGGAAAAAAATGTTTGGATGGGCAAAATTGTCATTTCATAATAGAATAAAAATTAAATGCCTCAGCGACTTTCACGTGTCACTTAATGTTCAAAATTTAACCGAGGGGGCGGAAAAGGGGGACGCGTGCTAACAGCGAATATTTCAAGGGGAGAATTTGTTATTTTTAAATTTTAGGGGGCATTTTATTACTTCGCCAATAATCCGGGGGGACAAGTGTAATTTGTCCTAAAATGTAAAATAAGAATGCACGATACTTAAGGAGATTGGAAGTTGGAACAATCAAACTAGTGATAAACAACTACTTAATATCATAAACATGAAAAAAGGTGACAAGAGAGTATTTATCCAATAAAGCCACTGTTAAAGAAACATGCATAAGAGATGGCTAATTAAGGTGCTTAATTAAAACAACATATGATTTTCGTTTCAAGTTCACAACTCCTATGATCCAAAAAGGCAAAAAGGCTGTTATTTGGCTGTTGGCAGACAATTTTTTATGACAAAATTTGTAGAATATACTAACCTCATTTTCATCCATCAGAAGATTCGCAGTCTTGAGGTCCCTGTGGATTATGTTATTCTGATGCAAATAGTTCATTCCCTTGGAAACATCAATTGCTACTTTGAGTAGAAAAGGAAGCTTAAACACCCCCTTATGCTTGTGCAAAAAGTCATATAGGCTACCTCTAGACATGAACTCTGGACAAGTAGATATAAGCAAGAAAAAAAATGTCATGAGCTGATGAATTCAATTCACCATAGGATACAGAACTTTTAACATTAAAAAAAAAGAAATCATAAAGTGGGAATTAGCAGATATTTCCAATCACATCTAAAGGAACCCCACAAGCAGCATCACGCTCTTCCACTAACGTGGTGAAAATGATAATTCAAAAATGTGGCAATATACTTAATCAAGATTATTAGGGAACAAATAAGAATGTTGCAAATATGAGAATCACAGTAAAAGTTTTCTATCATTTACCCGTCACAATGCACAAGTTTGGATGTCGTGTGCATGCTCCTATAAATTGCACTACATTTTTATGCCGAATTTTCCTGTCAAAAGTCAAGATAGAAAAGGAGGAATTGCGACAGATTAGTGAGAAAATTTTTCAGAGGTAAGATAAGTCACTACAATAATAATGCTTGCAAGATAAACAGATACAGTGGCGGTAACAAATATTAGCTTTCTAAACATAGGAAGAAAACTAAAAGTGGTAAGACTAATGCATCGCTAACACAAATCATTTCTACGTAGAGTAGATAACAAATAAACTAAAGAAACCTATAAAAGCAACAAATAAATTGATAGATGTACATAACAAAATAGACATGTTGATACGATTTTGAGGGCCTTGGATTGAACAAAAGTGCATGCAAGCCTTCAACGTAGAAAACTAGAATGACTCATATCTATACGATACCCTTTAACAAAAACAAGTTAAGATAACTCCAGTTATTCTGCTAACAACTATTACCAGACACCAAGACAAACCTCATTATATACACTTCTTGTGAAAAATCTCGCACCATCTCTGGATTGATACGCTCAAGTCTGAGGACTTTGATTGCAACTTCCTGACTACAATACGTGCCTCTGTACCTGAAAGTTCAATGGAAAGATCAGCTAATAAATAGTAGCCATCAAGATACATGCACATGGTCATAAATGAGAACTTACAGATCACCGTATGATCCAGATCCAACTTTATTCTCAACTTTTAGCAGCTTAGGATCAATTTCCCAGACATCCGTCTCATCTGCCGGTATTTCTACAGCATTAGGAAATGGTTCAATTTTTATTGGTTTATGCTCCCTTATAGCAGCAACTGGATGCTGTCTTGACCAAGATTGCTCCTGTTAAAGAATTATCATTGATTAAAAAACGCAAAGTACTCTACTACAAACACAATGAAATTTATTAGGATGGCCAGTAATTTACCTCATATTTTAACATTTCCTTCTCCAACAAAACTTTAAGCTCCTCGGTTTCCTTGATGTTTCAAATATTCATGCATATCAATTATTATATCAGTGTGAATGATATTGGCAGAAAAAAAAAAAAAAAAAAAAAAGAAAGAGAAAAAAGTAGCACTAAGCAAGAAAAGGCGATGATTTAAGGAGGGGTATGCATCTATACGGTAATATACAAATTCATACCTCATAAGCCCAACCTTCAACAACGAAAACATCCAGAGAATATCCATCACAAGTTGAAAACGCATGAGCTTCTTGAATGTTTAGTCCAATTTCAGAAAGTAATGAAGTTAACTGAAAATCAATACTGATATATATTATCTAGTATAGGTAGAGCAAGGAGACAAGGGAAGAAAACAAAGGCAAAATTACGAAGAATGCACATGGAGTAGAGATAATTTAACTACCTCGCTAAGGAGCTTAGGCTTGTCAACTGTTGAAAAAGTGATCTCATGCATGGGTCTACAAGATCATAACGAATGTAATGAACACCATTTAAAGAATAATAGAAACGAACACAAATAAACTACTCCATTCATACATGATGAAACTTGCTACAAGTAAAGCCTTATGAATGTAAGCTAATCCAACAAGTAAAACTAATAGAGTACTAAACCAGCGTCATCATAAACTATTGACACATTTTGCAAGCAAGGGAGAAGGAAGCAGAAGAGAGGTAGAGAGAGTATCCAAAACACCGAAAAGAAAAATCCTATAAAATAAATAAAGGAATTTAAAACATAATATTTATCTCATAATCTTGAAGACTCTCATAAATATGTGAGTGGACATGGAAAGTCTCAAGAGCAGCAAGAAGAGGGGAAAAAAAAAAACTTCCCCTATCTCCCTCTAATGGTGCTCAATCTAGTGATAAAACATCCCTAAGCATGAATACAAAAACCCCACTTTGATTGTAAGATAGACCACTGAGATACCTATGAAAGGAGGGCCTCTCACTCATGGCAGCATCTCCATCTTCTTTATTGGCTTGAAGTGAAAATGTTTCAAGAATAGGTGACGAACCAAAGGTGGGCGGTGGATGGATCCTGGTGATGGCACAGTTGAACGACTATCACAAAAAACAAAAATGTACAAGGGACCCCAAAGCAGCAATAAATGGATAAGATACAAATCAGTCACAATAAGCCATACCCTTGTCTGCCAGAATGATAAGAACTCTGTGCATCTTCTTTCATTGAAGCATCTGAATGGACAGAATCAATAGAATTCCCGTTGAATACAGGATGAACCTGCATCGTAGAATAGTTTTTCCACCCTTAAAAGCTATGAATCATTAACTCAGTTTTTACAGCGATAACAACTGCATATAACGTCGAAAACACACACAAATGTTTGGTTTTTAATTTTCCTTTTCCTATATTTTGTTCAACTTCATACTTATCTAAACGAAAAGCATACCACTGAAAAAATTCGTAATTAAAGAGTCCAATAACCGCTACTAGTTTACCTGCACAGTTCGAACGTCAAAGGCGGGATGATCTACAGACTCTTCAGCTAATTTGAGTAATCTCTGATGCGTAAGAACATCTTCTGCTCTCTCAACGTTTACATCCAATGCATATCTACATGCCAAGAATCACATCCTTCATAAGCAAACAAAAGGAAACAAATGGATAATTTACAGGGACCAGAGTGAAGATAAAGAGAAGAGAGAGAAACTGTTTGGTAAGATGCTTGAGAGAGAGAGAGAGAGAGAGAGAGAGAGAACATTTCTGAGAAATGAACAACTCGTTTCATCAATCTGAGAGCTCTTTAATTCATACATAAACACATTTACAAAACTCTTAACAATACCAAATTCTTCGGGAGCTTCAAGAAGCTATGGATTGTTAGAAACTAATCACTAAATCCTCTGG
The DNA here is from genome assembly GCF_000414095.1 of Morus notabilis. NCBI lineage: Eukaryota > Viridiplantae > Streptophyta > Magnoliopsida > Rosales > Moraceae > Morus > Morus notabilis. Next base: position 425,226 of record NW_010387635.1, read on the forward strand.
ACTAAGTATTACACTTAATAACAACATCACAACTATGAAAACTTGGATCATCCAATCAATCCTATTTTCCTCTCAATATTTTCAAAACAAACCAAAAGGAAAAAACATATAAAAAAAAAATCAAAGATGAAAGCGCAACTAGGAATCTCAAAAAGGCCCTATTTCAGGTACGTTCATAGCACTATCAGTAATAAAGATTCCAACTTTTTTCCTCTCTCCTTTTCCAAATTCCCGAGAAAATCAACAGAAAAGCAGGAAAATTTAGCGGAGAAGAAACAGGATTAGTACCGAGCAGCTAAGCTATTAAAATGAGGCCAAAACCCGTAGAAAAAAGAAAAAAAAAATTGAAATTGAAAGACCGATGAGGAATCTCAAAACGGCCACTATAATAAGTGAGATTCTCAAAAAAAAAAAAAAGATTCTCACTTTTTCCTCTCTCTCCTTTTCCAAATTCCCGAGAAAACGAGCAGGAAAGAAAAAGAAAATTTAGCGAAAAAGAAACAGGCTTAGGATAATATAAACATATACATATATACAATCACAAACACAAACACACACACATGTGTATATATATATAGATATAGATATACCGAGCAGGTAAACGATTGAAATGAAGCCATAGCTGATCTTCGAAATCGGGAAGAGCAGCTTCCTGGTAATTCTTATCCTGGATTCGGCGAAGAACCTCGTTGTAGACCTCGAGCTTCTGCCTCTGATGGCGAGAAGGAGGCTGATGAGCCTGCGATGACGAGAACACCGCTCTGCTCCCGCAGCTCTCCACGTCTTCTTCTTCGATCGCCATTTTTTTACACACAAAATCGAAACGAAAACGAATTTCCTTGCAGATTGATTTCTTCTACAGAAAACACAATTGAAGAAGAAGAAGAAGACGACGAAGAAAAAGACAGCGGTGGGAAATGAGAGGAAAAAAAAAAAAAAAGGATTGAAGAAAAAGAGATTCTCTCTCTCTACTCTCTCGTGGTGGCAGTATTATGAGTGTTCAACCACTATACGGATTTCCGTGTAAATCCGACGTGCCTCTCCACATCATCGTGGGGCCCACTTGATCAGGTGTCCCGCGGCCACCCGCCAATGTTAGAATTAAGTTACTATTTTCTTTTTCGCCGGGAAATGAAAAAAAAGTTTTTTTTTTTTCTCTTTTTTCTTGGACATATAAAATTTAACGAATTAGATATAATAGAATATAATTTATTTGTGCTTTATTGTAATTCTCTTGATTCCTATCAAGGTGGTTTCTTAATTACGTAAATGACTAAATTTAAAAGATTTGACAATATGTTGATTTGGAGAGGTATTTTTATTTAGCAAAGAGTGATACGTAGTGTATCACGGTCTTTACATGTTATATTAGAATAGATATATTGGGAAGGAATAAAAAATATTTTTTTTTGTTTTGTTTAATGAGGTATTTCTAGTTAAATACGCAGAATACAAATTGTTGAGAAGAGAATAAAATGAATAAATTTTATTAGAGAGAAATTTTCAAGAATCTCACCCTCAGACGAGAAGGATTGTCGAAATGTAATATAAAAATAGGGCTTCTTACAGTGAGATTCTTTGTGTTTTATTAAAATTATAGTGATACTTTCTAGACCAAATTTAATAACAGCAACACTCTTTAATCAAAACTATGTTAAAATTCAGTAAAAAATGTCAAAACTACCCTTATATTAAATTTGTTTTCTTTCTTTTTTATTTGATTTTTTAATTAAAAATTGTGTTAGAATGTGTTGTGATATTTTTTAAAGAGTTAATGTAAAAATATGTTAAAAAAAGTTAATGAGTTTAATTTTTTTGTATTATATTTTATTGTCATTAATATTTTAAGTTTAATTTAAACCATTTTTGTTTCATTATTGGGATAAAATTGTCCAATTAAATTTATCCTTTCAATTAAATTAATTTTTATTATAATATAGTTGGTCCTAGTAATGCACCAAATATTAAATGGTTTTTAATTTAATATGCTAGTTTAGTGGATGGAGAACATTACTAAAACAAAGGAATTTTAGAAAAAAAAATCAAAAAAATATTTGTTTTTATTAGAGTGAATATTATAGTTATAAATGTGTAAAAAATAACTAAACTCATTTTTAATGCTAAATAAGGGTATAAACATCTTTTCTAATATTATGTACAACTTAGAAACATTTTCTGAAAAATAGAGGGGCATTTTTGGCATTTTTAAAAATGTAACGATCAAAATTGACAGTCAATTCATTGTCAACTAATGGAGAGGGTGTCCGTGTAATTTTTATAAAAAATTAAAGAATGTTGACGTAATTAGTTTCAGTTAAAGAGATATCTATGTTATTTTAATAAAACACAAGAAGTATCAATGTAATAAGCCCATAAAAATAAGAAGAGAAAAAAAAAAAAAAATCTAGGACCAGCTAATTTTCCACTATGATGTTAATAACTAGGCCTAGCTGTATCTAGTGCTGAAACTTTGGGCCGGCAGGTCTGCTCGAAGCCCAAATTTGTTGAGCTCGGTGAGCATGCCCATATGGCTGCCTGTCCAAGCAGGTTTTCGGCCTTGGGCCGTTCGAGAAAAGTTAGAATCGCCGAAGCTCGCCGCCGACGAAAGCCCTCGACCATCGAAATGTTTTTTATTTTTTTCCCTCCAACCCGAATTTAGGCCCGAATCCCGATCAACGGCTAGTTTTTTGAATGTTGGCGCCCAATCCGACCCGCTGCCCAAAAGCCCGATTACAACGACTCTTTTTTTGATCGTTGCCTGATTTTCGGCCCAAACTCGACCCGTCGAGACAAAAAATGACCGTTGGATCAGAATTTGGGGGGAAAAATCAAATTTTTAACCCCAAAATTTCTCTATAAATACTCCCCATCTCCCACACATTTTTCTCACACAAACTCTCTCAATCTCTCTCAATTTCTCTCAATCTCTTTCAATTTATCTCAATCTCTCACAATTTTTCTAAAAATTATCAGAAAATGATTGCACTCTTTTTTGTTTACTAAGTTTTTATCCCAATTTAGTTTTTCTTGGTAAGAGTTTTAACGAAACAATCATGAATTACAAATTTAAAAATTAATGTACAAAATTAATTTATTAAATTGTGTTAACAATGTGTGTTGATTTTAGTTTTTATATAATTTTAACACAAAATAACTTAATAATTATTTATATACAAATAAAATTACTAAATAATAGTATGTTATATCTAATATATATACAATATTATAAAAATTAAAAAATATATTTTTTTGGCTCATTTGGGTAGGCTCGGGCAGTCAAAACCAGGCCCGCAGCCTGTCCATGGGCCTTCTCGGGCTTGGGCGGGCGGCCTAAAAAATTTGGGCGGCCGGACTCAGGCGTCGGGCTCAAAATCAATTTTTCAGGCGGTCGTAGGTGGTTTGTCCAAAGTTTCAGCACTAACTGTATCTAGTAAATGAAGAATTGTATTTGATAATATTTATAATTTACATATGAAGGCTGATTTGTATATTTTTACTTAAAGCATATGATTGATACAAAATCTATGAAAAACAAAATTTCTATTGGTTGACCGGACATAAAATGGACAACTTTCTCGGACATAATTGATTAAAAAAAATCAATGAAAACAAAATTTTATTGGATAACTTGAAAGAAATGGACACCGATCAGTTAAAGAAACGCATAAATTAAAGGGACAATCAAGTAAATTATAGTATATTTTAAATTAGTTTTTTATAGCATAATTTGATATATTAAGTTTTAAATTTTATTAAAAACTCAAAAATACCCATAAACCTTATTTTCCACCTCACTCTTCCCCCTAAACATTTATTTTTTTAAAAATAGTAAATTATAGTATATTTTCTAAAATAGGTAGATTATAGTCAAGTCCACTGTGGTCAGGACCGGCGACCAGCTCTAGTGACTAGAGTCCATTTTTCAGTAACTTTTGACCGTTTTTGGCGACCAGTGACCGTTTTCCGATGATTGTTTTCCGACGACTGTTTAACGTTGTAATTACAGGTAAATACTGTATTTATCTAAAAAGCCAACCATTAACTCTGACGACCGTTTAACACTATATTTACAGGTAAATATCGTATTTATTAATAAATATCGTATTTACTCGAAAAGCCAACTACCGACTCCGGCGACCATTTAACACTGTATTTACATGTAAATATCGTATTTACAAATAAATAGTGTATTTACCCGAAAACCCAACCACCGATTGCGATGGCCGTTTAACGCTGTATTTACATGTAAATATCATATTCACCAATAAAATATTGATTTACTAATAAATATCATATTTACCCGAAAAATCCGGCCACCGACTTTAGTGACCGTTTAACATTGTATATAATAATAAATATTGTATTTACTAGTAAATACTGTATTTTTCAGTAAATATTATATTTATTCAAAAATCTGACCACCGACTTTGACGACTGTTTGACATTGTATTTACCGGTAAATATCATATTTAATAATAAATATTATATTTACTAGTAAATACCATGTTTATCAAAAAAATCTGACCACCAACTTTGACTACCGTTTGACACTGTATTTACCTGTAAATACTATATTTATCAGTAAATATTGTATTTACTAGTAAATATCATTTTTATCTGAAAATTCAGCCATCAACTCTGATGACCGTTTAACACTATATTTACTAGTAAATCTGACTACCAACTCCGGCGACCGTTTAACACTGTATTTACCAGTTAAATACCATATTTATTAGTAAATACCGTATTTATTAATAAATATCATATTTATCTAAAAATCCGACCACAAACTCCGACTACGATCTAACACTGTATTGACTGGTAAATATTGAATATAACTATCAATTTCGGTGACCATTTAACACTATATTAACCGATAAATACTATATATACTAATAAATACTTCACTTCTAATAAATACAATATTTACTAGATTTAAAACATTTATTAGTAAATATAATATTTACCAAAAATAATAACATAAACGCCAACAAAGAAAGGAACTTTCAGACGAAAAAGACCAAAGACAATCCACGTAAATTCTACAACAATTACCTCGACAAATGCCTAATAGTCGCTTCCTTTTAATAATTCTTCGACTTTTCCTAATCAAAAGGCAAACCCAAGAATAGAACAACATTAACAAGAAACGGCCACCAAAATCCTTATAATAGCCAGCGAATTGAAAATTGTATGTATGGTTTTATTTCTTCTCAAATTAACAATAATGCACTAACAATCAGAAAATAAGCTAATAATTCTTCCCCGGCCAAGTCTTATTCTCTTCTCCATCACTATGCGACGATGAGCTTCGACCTTCGATTCGTGACGACGACGAGCCACACTACAAGCTTCAACCTTCGATTCGTGACGTCGCTGTCGGAGTCCGCCAAGCCCGAGAAGAGAGAGATCGTGAGTAAAGAGATGGCAGCGACGGACTCCTTGTCGCTATGTTCGTCGCGATCTCGGATCGCGAAACTCGGGGATGGCAGCGCCGTGACTCCGATATCCGGCAACAGCCAGACAACAGTCGAACCACGCGATTCCGATGATCTTCGTCGCCGCCGGGATCTTTATCGCGGCTGTCTATCATTCGCCGAGCAGAAAGAGAAAAATCGGAGGAGGATGAGAGAGAGAGAGACAGATCTCCGATCGACCTCCGAGCTTCGACGACATGGCGGCGGATCTCCAAGCTTCAACAAGGATGGCGGCGAATCTCCGAGCGTGGACGGCGATGGCGACAGTCGTGGGAGCAGATCGGCACTGTTATTGCCTCAATGCAGTGAACAGAAGAGGCAGAGGTAGAGAGAGAATGGGGGCTGCTGAGAAAAGAAAAGATAGAAACAGTAGCAAGAGGGGTAAATTGGAAAAACAACGGCCTTGTTCGTCAGAGTAATTTTTGAGTGAAAAACTCAAGAAAATGTAACTCGAGTTATAATTTTATTTGAGTTGATGTTCTTTTAAGTTTGAACTTAAGTTTGAACTCGAGTTTGGAACTAAAACTCGAGTTCAAGTTTTCCCTTCAACTCGAGTTCAGAAACTCGAACTCAAGTTAATGAATAGTATTTTTTCTATTCTTAAAAATGATATAATTTTTTCGTTTTAATTCTGATTAAGATGATTTTTTTTCTATGCGTTAACAATGAAAAGACGAATAAAACTATACCCATATACCCTATTAAAATTTTTCATTAGTATTGAGATTTTATTAAAATACTATTTAAATACAAATTTAAGTTTTAACTTACTTAAACACAAACTCAAAAAAGATTATTATCTCAAACCATAACTCAAATGTACACAACTAAACACAAACTCATATTACAACTTCAATTCAAGTTATAACTCAAACTCAACTCAAAATCTACACTCAAGTTACATGACTCAAAAACATCAAAAGAATAAGCCCGTTACATATTTTTTTAGAATGAGAATTTAATATATGCTATAATTTACCAACATTTAAAAAAGATGTTGTATACTCAAAACATACCTATAAAATATGTTATTTGATGCATTTTCCCTAAATTAAAGGGGAAAAAAGGATTAATGTCCTCGTATCAATGTATGGCTCGACTACTGCTAATAATATTCAAATATACATCACAGGCTCATATATCTATATATGTATACTAGAATATTGCAAACTTCCAAACCTGGGCCAACCAGATTTTTCAACGCATATGAATGATTAGTTAAATCTTTGGTTGCAAATTATGGCAATCTTCTACTTATAATGCATTATTATTCGTATTGCAAATTAGTGGTGTGCGGAGATATTGGCCATGTATACCATTATATATATATATAATTAAATATATATATATCTACGTATGCGTATTGTAATATTAATTTTATGAGGTAAAAATTGGCCCCTATATGGAGAATGTAATGATGATCTTCTTTAAATTCAGCAGTGCAAGTGGTCACTACTATGTTAATTTATATATGGAATAATAGTTGTGTATGTCTCAATTCTCAAACTATTGAATGTGAGACGGAAACGCAATACGATCTTATCCACAACCGATAATGCCATTTCTTTAGGACGTTGAGGGAACATATATATATATATATATATATATTATGAAAATAAGAAGAAAAGGTTAAGTTGTCTCTTGATTAGAGGGGTAAGTTTAGACCGTTCGGCCTGCCGGCTGAAAGAAAATTTTTTGGCCGGATCGATCCTAAAATAGAGAAGGTCGGTCTAACTCAATCCTAAACTCAAAAAATTTAAGGCCGGCCCGGAATTTTATAAGATATTTTAAAAAATATTTTTAAAAAAATAGAAAAAAAGAGAATTTATTCCTGAGAGTGCATGAGTTTGGACATTTACCTCTTACTCTTAATAAATGTCATTTTATTAGTGTAATTATTTGACTAAAAAGGTTATGAATTAAGAATAAAAAGTAAAACTCTTGACCCATACATTTTCAAGAGGTATTTGTTAAGATTACTCTTAAAAATATGACGTTCGGGCTGGGTCGGCCCAATTTAAAAGGAGAGAAGGTCGGCCCAGTCAAGCCCTAAGTCTAAAAAATTTAAAATCAGACTAAGCCAAACCCAAGTTAACAGCAGCGGGTCTCGAACTAGTCCATTTAGCTCGACCCAAACTTACCGCTTTACTCTTGATCTAGTAATGTATCTATCCCCCGACAATAAACTTTTGAGACTTAAGATTGGTAAGATTGACCCTACTAGAATAACCAGTAAGCCACTTGGAGACTATATAATATATACACACATATAAATATAGGCTGAGAGGCCCAGAACAATGATCTGAACTGCTGAAATTAACAATGGACTTGACCGGGTCATGATTCATATTACATAGCTAGACAGATCGATTTTGCTTGATTAATATGTGAAGATTATATGTACTAGATTGTGATGATGTGTGCAATCATATATATATATATATATATATATGCATCAACGCCTGCAGTACATGTTTTTGTGGCCGATACTGTGTTTTTGCAGAGGGTTAACTAAGGAATATTAACTATTGATTAAAGAGTTGAAATCTCGATAAAGATAAGGCCTATACTTAATTGGTTTATTTATTTTTGAGATGGCTTCAGCCTTTAGTTTTAAGCTTGCAGAAGACATGTAGGAAGTAAATGGTAACACAGAAGTATGAGGATGAGGTGTGCGATTATTATTATTATTATTATGATTATTATTTGTAAATTTCTTATTCATCATAGTGAATCATAACAACTGTCCCTTTCATCAGAATCACAACAACAGTTAAAAGAGGACGTAATCTAATATTAAAGTGAGCTTTTATAAATCTTGTATATGTATATGTTTGTTTAATTTATTCTCTTCAATTTTATTACTCCTATTAGTATATATTAGAACATCCAATTCTTAACATCAATAATTATAATTAGGTCAAATTATATGAGCTAAAATATTATGAGATTTGAGTTTGGTAGGTTGATCCCGTATTGTGTATAGGCTATTTTGTATGAACACCTTCTAAGTTTTTTGAATTTGGCATTTTAGTCTTTAAACTTTTTTCTTGGCAATCAACCCCTAAAACTTTTAATTTTTAACACTTTTAGTCCTTTTTGCTCAAATTCGTTAAAATTTTAATAATTTTTTGTGCCAAACTTACACGTGACAGCCTAAGAAGCTGTCACGCCCCCCAAACGGGGTGGGTGACGTGGAGCTCGATTAGGGATTAATAAAGCAGATTCCCAGACCGGGCCCCACACTTAACTGCATTAAAACATAAATGAATTACATAATCCAGGAGCCTCTGGCACACAGGGCTCCACCCCACAGGACATACAGTATCGTACATACATGCTCATGTAATTAATCATTACAACAGACATCAACCACAGTCTAGTAAATCCAAATATTACATAGTTTACAGAATTCTCAAATTCCTTACATTTGTCCAAGAGGATGTTCACGATCCTCACTTGATTCCAACAGCAGCACAACTCAGCTGCTCCGTAGCAAATATCCAGCTACTGTGCACCGCTCCTAGAATCTCCTGGGAGGGGTTTAACATTTAAAACATAAAACGTGAGCGAAAGGCCCAATAGGATATAATTTGAAATATTTAGAATAAATGAGCGCATGAATAAATAATTGAATACATAAATAAAATAAGACATTCAGTCCCGACAGAACAGCCGGAACCTCACATCCTTTTTCTCAAAGGAAATATAACTGAAAATAACCGTTTTACAGGCTTCAGCAAGTAATTAGTACAAATTACTTACCTAACCAAGTGCCTCGCCTACCCGGACCGAGTTTTGGGTTCTGCCCCCGAGGATGCACTCTCCGCATCCTATCTAGGCTTACAGAAATAGACTCTATTACCAATTTACAAGACCTCTTATCTTAAGAAATCATCCATTTAACATTATGAAATCGTTCATATGACCCCACGAACTACTCAAGCCGCGGGCCCCATGACTGGACAAGCTATGAGGTTCCATGACTAGACAAGCTATGGATTCCATGGACAGGACAAGCCAAGGATTTCCATAAACTAACAA
>NW_010387635.1:434795-454030 GCF_000414095.1 Morus notabilis
AATCTCAATCATATACCAAGATTTCCTATTAGTGTGCCCTAATCAAATTTCATGTTTCAATAATCAATTCTAAGGGTTTTCAATCTCAAACAAGGATTAAGGATGCTAATCCTTCTATCTCAAGTCCCCAAATGAAGCTAATTTGGGTTCTCCCCGAAAACAGGGGTCAAAACAGCGATTTCAGGCCAAACAGGGTCAAACCCCGTGTCAACCGGTCAACCGGTGACAGAGCAGTACAACACTACCGGTCGACCGGTAATGTGCACACCGATCGACCGGTCAGCCTGCAATCCGGTCGACCGCACAGGTCGACCGATGGAATCGACTGCGCGAGAGAAGCTCGCGGAAATCAGTCCAAAAACCTGCAAATCCAGTCCCAAATCCAAATATTTCAAAGGAAAACCACTAGATCCGGGTTCTAGGTCCTAAAACAAGTCCAAAGAACCTAAGATCTCCAATTTCTACTCTAGTTTTACTCAAAATCCATCAAAATCCGTTTTGAACCAAAAATAAGTTTTGAAATCCGAAAAACATAGATTCAAGAGAGGTTCTTTCAGTAATCTTACCTCGAATCCTTCTCTTGACGTTGAAAACTCTTTGAACTCTTGGTTCGAATCCGATTTTGATTTGAGACACAAATGGGAGAGAGAGAGCACGGAAGTGTGAGAGAGAGAGAGAGAGAGAGAGAGAGAAACGCACGGGAAAGAAAAGAAAAGGAAAGAAAAGAAAGGAAAAAGAAAAAGAAAAGAAAAGAAAAGAAAAATAAAAGAAAGTGACATGTGTAAAATATAACAGTCCAGAAATGCGTCCATACACACTTCTCGATTAAATAAATTACTGTGAATAATTTAAATACCTTGGAATTTTTAAACTCAATTAATTAAATCAGATTAGGCACACTAATAATCTCAATTAATTCTTCAGGGTGTTACAGAAGCGCACTGATGATATTTTTGTTTAGTATTAATAAAATTTCATGTTAAAATTTAGATTAAAGTTTAAGTTATAATTAAATTAAGTTCAAAATTTTAAATGTATTTGTATTGAAGCTAAACAAAAATGAACATCAATAGCTTTAATAGACTATCATTTGCAAGGTAGGTGCAAAAAACTGTCAAAATTTTAATAAATTTGAACAACATGGGTTGAACGTGCCAAAACTACAAATTCAGGGTGTTAATTGCCAAGAAAAAAATTTAAAGATTCAATTGTCAAATTCCAGAAGTTCAGAGGATGTTCGTACAAAATAGCTTTGTATATGAACGGAGGAACTCTAATGTGATATTTGTTTTAAGAGTTCGTTCATGGTTCTGAATTATAGTTTTTGATTCTCTACAATATTTTTCTCTCATAAAAAATTTAAATTTCAAAAATTAAAATTATGAATCATGATTCTAAACTCATGAATTAAACGTCCCATAAATATGATTGTCTAAACTTTGAACCTCTTTTCTTTCTTTAGCTCTCTTAATTTGTTGACCTCCAAATCGTTCAATCATGCTAATACATACATACATGTGCACTCATACATAAATATATAAAAATATATCCCCAAAATAGAACATTAATTACCGCCAAACTTGTTTGCATGCCTCTAATTTGAACACTTTTCCACAGTGAAGCCTGTCGTTTAATATTTGAAAACTTGGAACAACATAATAATATTTTAGGTGTACAGAAACCGTTATATAGTACTCTATTAGTCTATTCTGAAGGCTAGAGCTGAAAAGCGGACTTATGTACTAAGCTAACATAAGATAATTTGATTATAAGATAGCAAAATAAAGCTCCTCATTATTATTATTATTATTATTTTTAAAAAGAGTACTAATTTTTCTTTTTGGCAGGTTTCAATATTTCAAGTACTAACTAAACTAGCATAAATAGATATTAGAAATTAGATAGAATAAAGCCGGATCAAAGAATCAAAAACGACACAAAAAAAGAACAGAGAAAATTCTACATATATTGGTATATAGGCCTCGTTTATTTTACTGAGTCAAGTTTTTAGTTATAAGTTTTTATAGTTAAAAACTTTCAGAAAATGTCACATCTAATTTTTTCAGTTACAGTGAAAAATTCTCAAAAAATATCACATTTCAATTCAAATTAAAAACTTAAATTTACGAAATGAACGAGGCCATAATATATTATATACTGCCACAAAGGGAACAAGCTAGCTGAAGGTACATGAACAATATGGCTTTATACCAAACAGCTTGGAGCTATCTTCTCTCTCTCTCGAGTCAATTTTTATGCTACTATATGGCTTTCTTAGCTTTTTAAGAAAGAAACAAAAAAGTAATAATAATAATTTAAAGAAATTCCAGTTATATATAAGATTTGTTGGGCTTCCCTCGACCAGTTATCATATATATAGCTCATTATAAAGTATGAGCAAAGAGATATAGGGTGAGATTTAGGGTTTATATTATTCCATATATAATATATATGAGTCCCATATAAAAGATTTTCAATATATATATATATATATATATAGTATTTATCTAATGAAATAAAACAAAATGAAAATAAAAACTTTATTAATTTACAAACGAAATTGAATCCATATATATATATATATATATATATATATATATATATAGGGTCGTGAGAATACATACATACACATGTGTATATATATATACACACATATATTTATATTTATATGCACGAGTAAAAAAAAAAATGACAATGAGAAACAAACCTCCATTATTAGGCTTTAAATTCCTCGTCGAGAGTACTTTGAGAGAAATATATGAAAGAGCACTGAGATATTGGCACGGCTCAATCAAATCAGAAATAGGGTCGTGAGAATACATACATACACATGTGTATATATATATACACACATATATTTATATTTATATGCACGAGTAAAAAAAAAAATGACAATGAGAAACAAACCTCCATTATTAGGCTTTAAATTCCTCGTCGAGAGTACTTTGAGAGAAATATATGAAAGAGCACTGAGATATTGGCACGGCTCAATCAAATCAGAAAACTTGAGAGATCAGCGTACACAAACACATATACATACATATATATATATATATGTATGTATAACTGATCGTTTCTTTTGTGATGATCTGAGTGAACCAGGCCAATATCAGAGCTACTATTTCATGTGTATGAAAAAGAAGACTCAAGTGTAGTTGTGATTTCTCAGCGCTTCAACAGCCCCATTATGATGAAGACTCACATCATCATGACCACCAAGTTTTGTCAGTTCGTCAATTTGAGTTTTCAATTTGAACTGATTTTATGTAAGAGGCTTTACTAGTAATAAAAAAATTAAATGTAACTTTTTATAAAGGCTTTTTATTGTAATAAAACTGAAATTAAAAATTTAAATCGGTAAAATAAATGAAATTTGTATTATTTAATATATTGTTTTCATTTTCAAGCCAAACAGAGATCAAAATGTATACATATATTGAATAACAACAAAGAGAAAAGTAGTAGATATATATATATATATATGTATGTCTACACAAATGAAGATCTAGATCATGTTGAAGAATTACACAAACAAAATAAAGGCAAGAAATGAGGGAGAGATTAAGAGAGAGAGACTTGAAAGATGAAACTTTGAAGGAAGTGAGAGAGAGAGAGAGAGAATTGAAAGATGAAACTTTGAAGGAAGTGAGAGAGAGAGAGAGAGATTTTGAGAATGTCTGGTGTCTGGGGTTAGGATTTAAGAGGGTGGGGGGTGGTGAAGACTGAAGAGGGGTCTGTATTTTAGCATTTAAAACCGCGACTACCAAAGCGGAAAGCTGGGCCAGTGCATTTAAACTCATTATTCTCTCTCTCTCTCCTCTCTCTCTCTCTCTCTCCAACTAAAACACCAGGTCCTTCAACTAGAACACCAGGTCCTCATCAACGTTAAAATTGGCAAATGGGACTCCGATACCTAGCAATATCCCAAAACTGCCCTTCACAAATTTTAGATCCCAAAGCTCGAAATTAAACAACCTTGCTTCTTGGAAAAAATAATATTCATCGCTATTAGTAATATAAATATATATACACACACGCAAACTGTTACATAACAATGTACGTAGGACTCAATTTACTTTTTATTTATTTATTTATTGACACGCTTGTGGTAATGCATTACCATTAATAATAATAAATAGTAGAGTACATATAAGGTCATGTTTAGTTCGTTGATTTGAGTTGAGATGTGATTTTATGTGAGAATTTTTTACTGTAATAAAAAAATTAACTGTGACTGTTTTTAAGAGATTTTTACTATAACAAAACTCGAATTCTAAACTCGAATCGGTAAAATAAACGAGACATAAGTCGTATTTGACAAAAAGTAATTTTACGTTACCTATGCGCTCTTTTCGTGTTTTGTGTATGCGAGGGTAGAGTTGTCATTTTGGAGGGGTGCTCCTTGGTTAAAACAATTAAAACTGAAAAATCTGTTCCAACCAACAAAGAGATCACCCATGATCGTGATACTCACTGTCCTACAGAACCAGAAATTAGACCACCCACATTTATTAAGGGAATCTCTCTCTCTGGGACGCACAGGCCGCAACATTAATAGCCAAGTTTCCCGCGAAACTCATTTTAGAACAAATATCATGAGCTAGTGCAATTTATAACCCTCCTATAATTTCTCTCTCCAAATATCATAACATATATATATATATATATATACACAAGAGATTCATGATCAAGCTAATTATTTCACTTTTATTTGCTTGCGATTTTCTCAATTAACCAAGATTAGGCTCATGACATATATAAGGATATTAGGATTTTTAAGGGACGTTTGGTTTATGTATTCAGAATTATAATTCAGAATTATTCTCAGTTTATATGTGTTTTTTGTAAAAAAAAATATTATAGTGAGTCACGAACTATGACACGGATCCTTGCTTCAAACGCACCCTTAGTATCCTAAATTGATGTCTAACCATCACACTATGACATGTCATTAAATGGACTTAAATATTTAAGCATAGAAAAATTAATTTTAAATCTTTTAAATGATACGGCACAATGTGGTCGTTAAACACCGTTTCAAACGTCAAAAAAGAATCCATCATTTGTGTCTGAGGACCAAAGTCTCAATTGCTTGTTCGTCTTGGAAGTAATGTATTAGGCAATAAAAAGCTAAAAATACCTAGGACTTGTGTAGAAGAGTTTTATTTTTGCTTTTAGTCAATAAAAGAACAAGTGTAAAAAGCTTTTGCTCTTTAGCAAGTGTTTTGAAAAAACATTCTTACTAGAGCTTAATAGGTCAAAAAAAGTTTAAAATTTAATAAGAAATAAAATGTTAGAATAAAGTTTATAATGTCTCGTTGAAACTCTTATATAAGTTTAAAGGTCTATTCATAAAAGTTTTTTTTTAAAAGTCACATTTTGCAGTTTTGTCTGGAGCTCTTCATAGATCATATAAACACTAACAGAAACAGCTTTAGGACCCTAGAAGCCAAGAACAACTTTCAGAAAACTTTACCAAACACGCCTATAAGATATTGCTTTGGTGATACGACAGTATATGGTGAAAAAAAATAGTGCTGTGGACGCTAACTATAATCTCAATTTTTTTGATCTATTTTGAGTTATCATCTTTTCATTAAAAAATATAACCTCTTATAAAACTCATTAATGAAAAAATGACAACTTTAAATTGGCATAAAAAGTTGGGATTAAAATCGACGTTTTTAGCATCAACCGTGTGTAAGATTTGGGTGTATCATGTGGCAATATTTGTGCGGTAATTGCATATCAACCTCACTAATTGTGGTATATGACATTTTTCTATAGTGAGTTATATTTGAGAAGGTCAAAACGGTCTCCAAAAAAGCATACTATTCGAAGAAGGATGTGTAAAATTTCGTAAGTCTACAACTAGTTTGATCCAACTTACTAGTTACAAGACAACATGACCTTTGCAAATTTACAACTTGTATGTCAGTACATTAATATATATATAGCTAGGGCTAGCACTGCTTTATTTTATCACTCTCTCATTATTGTTATTATTATTACTACTAAAACAAACATGACTATATGGGACCAAAAGTCAAACAAACTATATACCGAGTTATACCAAACAAAAATAGTACATTGCTGTAACGTTTATTTTTACCAAGGAATTAAACATTAGGAAATAGTTGTTGATGTAAAATTGCAGAGGGTATATTTAATGTGCGTATATATATATATATATATACATATGTGTGTGTATATATATATATATATATATATATTTATACACAGAGGACCTACAAAAGATTGATGGTAAAGGGCCAGAGCCACTACCACACAAAGTCATGTACTGAAAATTCAACGAAAAAACAGTGCTAGTTTCGTTTGGACTTGTTTGTACAAATTGTAGATACTTAATACATAACATTTATCACGCCCAGTAAAGTTGGTTCATGATGATCATGATTCTCGACGGTGGAATTATTACCCCCCTTCTTTATTTGTTTTGCCTTGCTTCGGCTTCTCTGTGTACTTGTATAATATTAAATATATAGTCTTGTAAAGTTTTTTTTTTTTTTTTTTTCTGGGTGATAATTTAGTCTTCTAATTGTAGTTGATAGTAGTACTAATGACGCGTATTAGTTGCTACTTATTTGTACAGTAGCGTTGGCCTTGCAAATTACACAATCTTATGAAAATCTCAATGATATAATTTACACACACACACACATATATATATATATATATATGAAACTAAACAACCACAATCTATTATATTAATCACGTACGTCCAAGGCAATTATATACGAACTTATATACAAGCTGGGATGCACCGCCATCAATGATGAGATGTGAGTTATATATACTCCAAAAGATTAAGTTAGCACACATACATTATAAATATACATACATACATATATATATATATATGTGTGTGTGTGTGTGTGAATAATTTTATATGTATTAATGTTTATTTCTTTTACTTGATATTCAAGTTGAAAATGTAAGATGACATGTATTCTGTTACGGTGAAAGGAGGTGGGAAGGAGTTGATTATATAATAGATATTTCCACGATAAAAGAAATTTTCATCCGAAATTTATTAGCGGTCCATTGTACTTTGATAGGAATGAACAAGAACAAATAAGTATTTTATCATTAATTAGTTAATTCTCCTAAAATTTTCCTTACGAACGTGAGCTTATTATCTAATCAAATAACTTAATTTCTTTCTAATTGAAAACTGAGTTCAAAAGAATCCCATTAAGCAAACTTTGCCATATTTGATTCCAATTATTGGTAAAGACTAAAAACTTATATATATATATATATATATATATATATTCACTAGCAAAAAAACTTATATTTTTTGCACAAGTTTGTTGTGTGCATACGTTAGATGGAGCCACTTTCCGTTGAAACTTTAAATGCCACCATTATTCTCCAAGAAAAAAACAACGATGATTATTAATTGTGCGAACCAATTAGATTCGTACAACTCATAATTGCGTCAGAAGTATTAACTCCAGCCATATCCGAGGTATGCTTTCCCTAAATAAAGATTATGTGCGAATAATGTCTCCACCAACTCAACAGAAACCCTCTTAAAAATATATACAGAAAAAAAAAAAAATCAAACGATCCGTCTGAGCAGCTAATGTGTGAGCCATCAGAATTCAAAACGTGTGGACAATGGACGGTCCTGATTTAATCATATTCCGGGACTTGAAGGGCCCCACCAACTTAAAGGGTGAAGCTTGCTTTTAAAAAAGGATATATTTTTTAAGAGTCTATTTGAAAATAATAATAATAATAATAATAATAATAAAAACTCAATCCGGGTGCAGATTAAGACGATGACTTTTATTAAGTTGTGTTAATTTGTGCTCCTTTTAAAAATTTAGTACGATCTTAACATGATTTGACGTGTTTAAAAACTGCATAAGAAGGTATGCGCGGGTAACAAAAGTAAGTCCCGGATTCGTCGTCTATTATGGAAGCCAAATAAAAACATAATAATAAAAAGGGGAAGAAGGAGAACAAAGAAAGAAGGAATAAATTCATGAGAGATTTCTGAATTCTTTTCTCTCTCTAGAATTAGTCTATGTATTTAAATTTGTCTCAGAAATAGTCATTTAATTGAAAAAGTGTCTTATAAATAATCTTTCTATTAAAATTTTAGATGAAAACCGTTAAATTGGATGATAGTTATGATTCATGGATTATTTTAAAAGTTTAATACTACTCTCATTTTTTGTATTATTTGTGATGTTTAAATATTTTTTACTTCTTCAAAATTAGTTATTAAATGTTTTTTCTACAAATAATCTCTAAATTTTTGTTTTTTATCCTAGTGAATTTACATTTTTAAACAGATGTGACACCACTTATATAGTTAAGATAATTATTTTGAGAATTATTATTGTCGTTACAATTTTTAAGTGTTATATAGTATATGTACTACTTTTTTGTATCCACTTGTATTGCAATAGCAATCAATGATTTTATTTCTGTTTTTTGTGTGTATTTCTCTTGCGGTGTTTTTTTTTTTTTTTTTTTTCAATTGGTAAGGATAAAGTGAAGGTGGCATGCAATATCCATAAAATTAGGGAAAAATAATGATAATATTCCCTTCCAATAACTCCATCGTTAAGAAGGAAGAGTTTAAATTCTAACTACTAATGAAGAATATATAGTTTAGTTATTTCATAAAACATATATTGATTCAAACAAAACCCAAAGAAAGGGGGAAAAAAAAAACACGCACTAATGTTAGAAGGAAAAAAAGTCAGCTACTCGATATAGACAGAAGAAAAAAATTCAATAACAGATTTTGGAGAAGGAAAAAAAAATCTTTAAAAACCTCTCAAAAAATAAAAATCGTGACTATTATTAATACCCCATTAAAATAAAACAAAAATCATAACTACAATTGATCAATATAACGGTTTTCATCCAAAAATTGAACTGAGGGACTAATTGTGAGACATTTTTTCAGTTGAGAGACTATTTGTGGGACAACTTTAAGTATAGGGACTAATTTTAAAGAGAGAAAAGAATTCAGGGCCCTCTTATGAATTTATTCCAAGAAAGAAAGAACCAAAGGCACATGGAAGAGCCTCAGAGAGTCGTCAGACAAAAGCAGCGGTTGAAAACAACATGATCAAGAAGGAACGTTACTGGGGAAAGAAAAAACCATTTGCTGAGAGATCATGATACTAGGGCTTACGTTATAACATATAAAATGTGAGAATATTTTGGTGTTTTCATATATTATATAGGTTGGGATTTGGTTCTTTTTGTGGTGATCCTAATAAATATATAGTATACATATTCACATTAATTATATGATCTCTTGGTGGGTATAATTTAATTTGTACATACATATATATTAATACAGGCTATATATATATATATTACATGATATTAATATATATTGATATTGAACTAGAGGGCATATATGCAATTAATGGGTCAATGCTTATCAAGGGAAGATCACAATAATATTCATGATGATCATGATCAAAAGAAGAAAGTTATTGATCAACAACAAGGTGGGTTGGGGTGCTGCGAATTGAAGAGGAATGGATGTTTGGCAATCGTAAAAGAGCAGAGGTCCAGGTTCTACATTGCTAGGAAATGTGTGGTAATGCTACTTTGTTGGCACAAATACAGCAAGTATTAATTATAATTAGTTCCTTTTTTTTTCTTTTTTTAAAAAAAAATAAAATTTAAGTTCTTCCTCTTAATTCTTCTTACCTTCTTCTTCTTCTTCTTCGCCTTTATGGCTTGCTGTTATATCCCTGGAGACTTGTCAGCAACTATTTGAAATTTATGATATATTTTATTATTTTTTGTCCTTTTATGTGTATTTATTTCTTGGTTCAATAATATTATTCCTTCCCAATGTTTTTTCTTTCTTTCTTTCTTTTTTTTCTTTTTTTTTTCTTTGGATGAATCAATTCTCTCCCAATATTAATTTGGTCAAGTACTTTCTTTTGCTTCTCTTCTGTTGGTTTCTCCGGAGGGTGGGAGCTAGAGTGATCGTCAAAAAGGTATGCATACATACATACATACATATATATATATATATATGAACTATATTATGTAATTTCGTGATTTTGTTACATATAGAAGTTTTCATATCATAAAACAAAGAACAATGGTTTTTATAGCAAATAAATACTAGAAGTTTTCTGCACCCTTTTGTCACTTCTCTCTCCTCTTCTTTATCTATGTGATCGGTTGTTCATCATGGCTAATTCTTCCACGAATTGAACAGGAATTGATCACTTGTCCTTTAAGTTTCTTCACCTTATATTATTTATGTACATATATGATACACAATGGGTTCATGAGTAGATTTGTGATATGGCAAACTATGTGTCATTTGTTTTTCTAATTTTTTTTCCATGCCAATTATTTGTCAATTATGAGCATTATTGATAACTAAATTACATACAACGATTATATATATATACAAAGCAAGTGTCATGAAATGTTACATTACAGGTGACGTTTATTTGGTCGTATGTTTTTGTCAGGCAAATAAGAACAAACGAAGTTATAGGATAATTTGGAGTTGGAGGAGAGACTGAAGTAGAGAATTAAACAATTGTCGTCGCAAATAAGTGAATATTTACAGCGACATGTCGTTGCTAATATTTTCGTAAATCTGAAAAAATAATGTCGTCGCTAAAAACTCATATGTCGTCGCAAATAAATGCTTGGCGCCAAATCTTGTCTGGTGCGAACATTTAGCGTGAGTGCTATATATATGATCAACAACATGAATAGATTTTTATTTTTAGCTACTAAAAATACATGTTTATTCCAAAAATAAAGAGCTAGTTATGCATATATTTAGGGATTAAATTTACTAAGTACTATTTTAACGTTCGGTGTGTGTCTGTTTTGGATAAGAAATGTACAACGAAATCTTCAGTGTTGTTAGATTCAGATCAATTGACAAATGTATAAGCTCGAAGACTAATTATTTTGATTGTAATTAGTTTGATGTTGTACTTTGAGATATGTTAATTAGCTTATTTTCTTCTTCTTCTTTCTCATTTTCTTCTTAATTCTTCTTCTTGTATTAAGATTTGTCATTTACTTAGGAGACTAATAGAAGAGATCGTACTCCGTGTAAGGGGTTGAGTTCATTTAAATTGGACGACTCTTCTCCATTCATAGAAACTCTTTTTATACAGCACCCTTTCTTTTCAATAATAATCTCAAAAAAAAAAAACCCTCATATATATAACGTCGATAAGAAATAAATTAATTATACAAAGAATACAAATAGCCTAACAGACAAAAAATCTAAATGGCCTAGAAAAGGGCTTAATTCGTATCTCTATGTTTCCATCAAGGGATACAACGGCTAATAGACATTAGTTAATTATCAGAACTCCCTTGAGAGAGAGAGAGAGAGAGGAGAGAGAGAAGAAAGTAAGAAAGACATTAAGGGTGCGTTTAGAACTCGTTTCAAAATAATTTTATTTTTTGTATGAAAATGAAAATAAAAACGTTTTCAATCTTAGACAGAAATTATTTTTGAAAATGCGTTTGGTAGTTTTATCAAGAGATTATTTTCAATGTAAAAAACCCAATAATGTCTATTTCTCTCTCTGTGCTCAAGAGAGGAGAAAATGAAAACAAAAAATGAAAAACGACTAAAAGTCATTTTTTATTTCTCTCTCATTTTACACTAAACTACAAAATCATTTTCATTTCTGTTTTTTATTTTTATTACATCAAACGACGTTTTGAAAACGTTTTCATTTTTTTCTTTCTCAAAAAATATAAAAGACAAAAACGGGATCAATTCCAAACACGGCTTAAATTATCATGATCATTCGAGTAGGAAAAAGTAGCATATGTCTGATCTTGTCAAGAAGCTCTACATGTATATTGGTAAAAAATATATACATATATGTATATATAAATATATGTAACGTACAATAACAAGGTATGATGCCAAATTAATGATCTACAAGGACCCGCAGTCATAGGACTATGCTTGAATTACTCCATAAATATATTTAATGAAAAAGAGAATCAATATATTGAGACCTTATAGTTACAGGTTTGGTCTACATATTGATAATTCCGTGTTTATGTTCATTTTAAGTTGTTCAAGTCTTGTGTCCGACTCTTAAATGCTTAGAGAGAGAGAGACCTTTTTCGATAGAGGAAAAATGGAAGGAATAATAGGGGGATAAAAATATTTTTTAGGAGGGGTTAATAGAGTAGATAATAACTTGAACAAAGGATTCAAAATAATCCACATAGAACTCAAATTTTGATTCCTTCAAATTTGGAGGATAAAAGAAAATTCGGTCCTCTTTCTTCTCTTCATTTTTTTTTTTATTTATAACAAAACAAGGCATAAAAGAAAATATATAGGAAAATATTTCATAAAGCTTTCGAAGCAGGCAAGAGCAAGCATAGCACATGAAACATTTAAACTCCATTTGGTAGGAGGAAAAGAAAAGAGAATGGAAAGAAAATATAAAAGAAAGAAAATGTGAAAGAAAGGAATGAAGTTGATTTTTTTTTTTATAGTGTTTGGTATAATGAGAAGAAAGAAAGCATGTAATAGCCTAAATGACTATTTTATCAATTGTTTAATATTAATTTAAATTTTAAAATAGGGACACAAAAGTAAATTTAGCCATCAATGAGTGGATTTGAGTTTTTCTCCTAATATTAGAGAGATAAAAAATGGTGGCCCCACTATAATTTTTTTCCATCATATTTTCCTTTCTTTCCTCTCTTCCTTCTTATCAAACAATCAACTCTATCATTTTTCATCCAATAATTCTTCTACTCACTTCTTTCCTTTCACTTTTCCATCATACCAAACATAGTGTTAAGTAAAATGTCTCCCAACCAAAAAAAAAAAAAGAAAAAAAAAAAACCATTTATAAGTAAAATGTCTGCCAAGGGACAATCATTCATGCATGTGTGCCCATACACGAGAATAAGAAAAGTAGGGTCCATGCATTATTTAGTGCGCATTTTTATATTTATGTATATGAGTCTACATATGCTCCTTATCAGATAAAGCCCTCAAAAAATGATACTTTCTTCGTATATAGGTCAGTTTCATATAACCTCCATCAATCAAATGACGTATTGGTTTCCTATTAATTAGCATATATTTAAATTAAGGGGATATTAAGACAAGATTAAACAAGAATGAAGATTAGTAATATTTTAATGCATACGCGTCCAAACTAATTGAGATTCCTGATGTAGGCAGGTCCAAATGTTCCAAGCATAATACAGCTGCGACATATATATATATATATATATATATATATGTGTGTGTGTGTGTGTGTGTAGTATTTTTTTTTTAGTACCAGCTAATAAACCAAATTAGCATACCACAAAGAAAAAAAAGAATTATAGTTAATAAAAATGTTTTATATAGCTGGGATCTTCGATTGTGGGAATTTCACATTTTTAAACGTTAAATTACATAGTAATTTTACCCAAAAATAAATAAATTGAACTAAATATGATGAAGAGTTGGCAGTTCAGAGCTATACGGATCAATCTTTTTATGTGGCGCTTGGATTTTTTGAAA
This sequence comes from Morus notabilis, assembly GCF_000414095.1. Classification (NCBI taxonomy): domain Eukaryota; kingdom Viridiplantae; phylum Streptophyta; class Magnoliopsida; order Rosales; family Moraceae; genus Morus; species Morus notabilis. Next base: position 448,342 of record NW_010387635.1, read on the forward strand.
ACAAGGAAAAAAAAATTAACATATGAATATTTAACTAAGGCCATTTGGTTAAGATTTAAATCCGTTAATTTCAATAAGCTTGCCTGTCTACCACACGACACCTATGCATGTTGATGCTATTTAACAATATCTTTCTTCTTGTAATCATCCAATTGGGAACTCATTTAGAAATGCAAATGCTTAATTAATTAAGTAATTAATGCAACTTATAATATTATTCAATAGTTTAATTTATTATAGAGAGTGGTTCCTATTTGAAAGAAACGGACTACAAGAAATATTGGAAGCATAATGGACGTCCTATGATCATTCCTTAATTTCCTTAAGGAGGCAAGTCGAATTATAATTTTGCATCCAATTAGGGAATCAAAAAGTTCTTAAAGGAAATTAGACATTGTGTGTTAATCAAGTGCACTAATACTTTATTTAAACCAAAGCGACAAATATACTCACATCATGAGCTCATAATCTCCCTTTCCAAGTAATTTTATTAATCGTTTTCCTACCAAGTAAAATGACATTATGGCAGAAACATGACATAGTTTACGCAAGTTATAACATATACATCCTCTTTTTAACCGTTGTATTACCTGTTCGCTTCGCGGATTCGATTTTTCAATTTGAACTGAGATGTGACATTTTCTGAGAGCTTTTAACTGTAGTAAAAAAAGTTAGATGTGACATTTTCTGAGAGCTTTTAACTGTAGAAACTTAAAACTAAAAACTCGAATTACACACTTCATAACTTTTTATATTTTCTTTAACCTCTCTAGCTAGTAATAACTCAAATCGGTGCCTCCTATCACAATGAAAACTAGGGCAACCAAATGTATAAGGATGATTTGCAGATTTCTCTACGTAAGGTAATAAATCGTTTAGGCTCTGCAACTAAACACATATTAACCCTTTAGAGATTTTCCAATTTGAATATGATAGAATATCGAAAAATACCCTACGAGTTTATATTATTAGACGACCTCAATATCATAAATTCATAATAGAATATATATTGGATAAATTATAATAAAAAGTTATGCAAATTGAATAGAACTCCACAAAGATCTGATTATAACTGGAATATAATTTTTTTTTTCTACCCCACGTCTCCGTCAAAGAGTTCTCCTTTAATTACTTATAATTATTAATGAATCTGAATATTCTGCAGCAAACTTTGATTAATTTGTGTCTTTTTCTTTTTCTATTTGCGTCTTCAGCCGGCATACAACTAATTTCCAAATTCCAAGTACCATTTGACGCCATAAATAAAACGTCAAAAATTATGAAGCACATTCCAAAGCAATCCTAAGTAAGCGAAAGAAACTCCAAAACAAATTTCACTCTATATAATGCAATCCTTGCTAAACTGGCACAAAATTTCTTCCAAACCATAATTAGTTGAAAGACATCTAGATTGGCGACGCTAAAAACGTCGTCGTTTCCCTAATCTCTCTCTCTCTCTAAATGAATACTAGTGCTTCACAATATTATGGTCTTCCTTATGAGGGTCTTTGGCCAGACGAATCATCGCCAGAATGGATGAATAAAGGAGACAACGCATGGCAACTCACGGCAACAACCATGGTGGGCATGCAGAGTGTCCCCGGCCTTGTCATTCTCTACGGAGGAATGGTCAAGAGGAAATGGGCCGTCAACTCGGCATCCACGGCCCTATATGCTTTTGCTATGGTCCTCCTCTGTTGGGTCCTCTGGGCCCACCACATGTCGTTTGGGCCCATGTTGATCCCGCTTGTCGGAAAGCCTGGGTTCGCCCTAAGCGAGACCTTTCTTCTGCACCAATCCAGACTCGGCCGCGTCCCGATGGCCGACTTTGTCTACTACCAGTTTGTTTTTGCTGCCATTACCGTGATATTGCTTGGAGGTAGGGCTATTCGTAGTTTGGTTTACGGTTTACAGGTCGAATCGTTCATTTGAACTTTGAAATTTTGATTTTTATATTTATATTTAAATAGTGTCAAACCAATTATAGACGTTAAATAAAAATTAAAGATGCTTTTTAGATCTTGTTTAATTCGCTGATTTGAGTTTTTAATTCGAGTTTAGATGTGACTTTATGTGAGAATTTTTTACTGTAGTAAAAAAATAATAAAAAAATTAAATGTAATTATTTCTCAGTGTTTTTTACTATAATAAAACTCAAATTCTAAACTTAAATGGTAAAATAAATAGGGCTTTAATTAACTTTTTCGTGCTATAAAGTCTGACTCCATTAAATGATGTGGTAAAAATTTGGAACACCTAAAATTGAAGAGGATATTCAAATCCCCTTAAAATCCAATTTTAGTGTAAATCCCATGATAAAAACAAAATATGATGGGAAAAAACAAACTGTCATAAAATAAAAGCAAACTGAGACAGCACAACATTCCATCATCAATATTGTACATAATAAAAAATTTATGAATTAAAAAAAAAAGGTTTTGTTTGGTTCAAACATAAACACTGTTGAAATTTGGTTTGTGCAAAAATTACACTGAAATCAAACTAATATCATATAGTGGGAAATTCGATTTGGTTTGGATGTTTGATTAGTTTAGGAGCTTCTCCGAACTCTGTTTATCTGCAGGGTCATTACTTGGGAGGATGAATTTTTATGCTTGGATGCTCTTTGTTCCGCTTTGGCTAACCTTGTCTTACACTGTGGGAGCTTTCAGTGTTTGGGGCAATGGATTTCTTGAGAAGTACATTATTGACTATGCTGGTGGATATGTGATTCATCTCTCTTCTGGGGTTGCTGGCTTCACTGCTGCCTATTGGGTAAGACCACTTTCACATATCATGACATCGAGGGGTGCAGAGAACAAAGTGCGGAGGAACGGACGTATAATTTCAGATTTTTTGAGAAAAAAGTAAATATATGTATAATGAAATTTTAGGAGGAATAAACTATAAATTTTAACATAAATATACACATAAAATTAAAAGAAAAAAAATTCAAGTGGGACAGCCGTCTACGCTCAGATAGCTTAGCAAAATTAAAGTCAATACCAAACATACCCCAAGTAATTTATGTGTGATAAAGCATGATAGCTTAGCATCTTTGATGATAATTTGGTGACAAGTATATTATCTAGAGTTTGTTGTGTGAATGTAACTAGAGTGACTGATAAATAGGATGGTTTGGTGATTTCCATGATGATGATGATGATCACATAGGTGGGCCCTAGGTTGTCAAACGACAGACAACACTTCCCTCCAAACAACATAATTCACATGTTGGGAGGTGCAGGGTTTCTGTGGCTTGGGTGGACTGGCTTCAATGGAGGATCTCCATTTGCAGCAAACATAATAGCATCCTTAGCCATTCTCAACACCCATATCTGTGCTGCCACAAGCCTCTTGGTGTGGGTTTCCATGGACCTAGTGGTCTACAAGAAAAGCTCTGTGATTGGTGCTGTTCAGGGCATGATCACTGGCCTCGTTTGTATCACACCCGGTGCAGGTTTGTCGCTCAAATTATACAACATCTGCACGCTGTTTGTTTTATAGGTTCGAACCATAGTTTAAATTTTTTATTTTAGTTGTTTTCTCTCACACAAATTTCAAATTTCTTTTTAAATTTTTTGTTTAAACTTACGAACCGAACAAGACCGTTTCTCAAAGCATATGAACTTGTGATGGGAAGATTAACAACTAAAATGTGGACAGGGATTGTGGATCCATGGGCAGCAGTACTAATGGGAGCATTATCCGGTTCAATACCGTGGTATACAATGATGGTGTTGCACAAAAAATCAGCCTTCTTCCAAAGTGTGGACGACACGTTGGGGGTGTTTCACACCCATGCTGTGGCGGGCGTGTTGGGAGGGCTCCTCTCTGGCGTCTTGGCTCGTGCCAATCTTCTTAAAATGATGTACTCTGACAGTGTATTTTATGCCATCTCTAGAGGGGGACTCAAAGGTACCCTCAAACAAACGGGCTACCAGTTGATCGGAGCGGCTTTTATAACTGCATGGAACGCTATCATTACGAGCTTGATTTGCATATTCATCAGTAGAATAGTTGACCTGAGGATGAATGAAGAGGACTTGGAGATTGGTGATGATGCTGCGCACGGAGAAGAAGTTTATGCTCTGTGGGGCGACGGCGAGAGAACGCCGTCCACTCAGCGCCGCTGGCATATGCCCCCGAGGATCCCTTCTATATGCCAGCGCCAGTAAGGAAATATGTCTTGTAATGTTGGAGCTTCATCAATTAGGTTTGAAAGCAGTACTGTTGGCTCTTTACTCCGCGGGTGCATGATTGTGCACCTTCAAGCTAAATGGAATATTCTCCAGTCTTTCTGTGCTATCATATCATGAAGGCAATAGGTCATTGTCATGTTTGTAATTTTGTTCATATCAGTTGAACGAATTTATGTTTGAAAGCAAATGTACAAAATGAAAATCCGGCTCTTACGTTCAAAAGCATGCTACCCTTAAAAAACTTTAAAATAGAAAAAATAGATAATTTACCCTTGAGAGTGCAGAAGTCTCTGGACTTTTATCTCTTATCCTTGATAAATAACATTTTGTTAGTGTAATTATTTGACTAAAAATGTTATAAATCAAGAGTAGAGAGTAAAAATCATGACTCATGCACTTCTAAGGGATATTTGTCAAGATTACCCTTAAAAATAATACATAATAGGCATTGTTTGTTTCGCTTGTTCGAATTGAGAATTTAAGTTAAAAAGTGAATGTTTAAGAAAATATTATAGCAAAAAAAGTTAAATTTGAATTCTTATGAGAGAAAACACTGCAATAAAAACTTAAATTATTATTCGAACTAGTGAAATGAACGGAACTATAGCATACTGAATAATGTATATTTTTACATTCCAAGGAAAATAAATTGTGGTGATCACAACTCAATGTTCAGCTTTAACTGATCAAGAACAAGAACTTGATCAACAGAATAAAGTGGAACAAAACCGGAAAAAGAAAAATGTATCATTACCATTGGATGAGATATTTACAGCGACATACTAGATCAGATTTTTAAATAGTATAACTAGAAAGAGGATATTCTGTTTTCTTACGCATCGTGTCTCCTAAGAGCTACAAACTGGGGATGCACACTCTTTTTCTTTTCACCGAGGATATGCATTTCCACATATAGACATAATATAAATTGAGCTGAACAATATGATTTTAAATTTACATATTGTGCAATATATCTTTAGAAGCTGTACATAGCGGAACTCTCTCGTTATGCAGAAATTCTTGAGGGTGTTCCTTCCACAGCAGTATTTACAGTGAAATGATACGCCGAAAGGTTAGCAGTCATACACAGAGGACCAGCAATATGCCAATATATCACAAGTGGATGGGGTCTCCGAACTCGGCTAGTGCCCGTGAATTAATTTGCGAAGTTGCAGTAGTTTGTCTTTCCACATGGCTGCAGGTTCCATCAATAAATAATTTGGATTATCATTTGTTGAAATCTCATGCGTAATGCAATTTAGAATTAACTAATTATAAGTACCAAGTATTTAAAAATGGCATATTTGCATCTTTGTACCCATTAAATTACCTGCATCTTTGTATCTTTCCTCTTTCACAGCTAAGTTAATATTCTTCACTAAATCAAGTTCCTGAGACAAAAGGTCAGGACCATCTGCAGCACTGCAAAAAATGTAACAAGAATTAGAGAAAATGTGTTAGCTAACGGTGGAAAACAAGAGACAACC
>NW_010387635.1:454415-471031 GCF_000414095.1 Morus notabilis
CCCCCAGGACAGAATCAATACCTGTCAAGATGTACATCATAAGTAGATTTTGTATCGCGCACTCTCCCCATCCCGTAACTGATTCTAATAGCATCGGTTATGACAATTTGTTTATTCACATATATGGGTGCCTGAAATAAACAAATTTCAGATAATACGAGTAAGATTAAAAATGAAAGCATAAATTAGCTTATTTTTTTCCCCTTTCCTGTAAGATAATGGATTATCCGTGGTGACAAGGTGAAAATGATTGATATACCTTGCATCTATTTGCCACATTTATGGCGTCGGAGGGGCGTGCATCCACACTCAGAATGTCCTTTTCTCCTGGCTGCACAAAATAACCTTGATATAATAAGAAAAGGAATTTCATAAAGGTGCTTTCTTTTGAATAAGATGAAGGATTCATAAGATCAAAACTTTTTACTACCCTGCTGAAAAACAATCGGGCGAAGTAAGTATTAACTACTCTTTCTGTTATTTGTACCATATTCACCTGAAATCAAACGCGTACAAAAAATAAGAACGAGCAAAGATTATAATAATCAATGACTAAGTACTAAGAAGAAAGTAATTCGATACAGTTGAATTGCAACTAAGCCAATTCACAAGCCAAGAGAGATAAATCTAGATTCTACTTGATTATCGGTCACTGATCAAAATTTTAGGCTATCTAAATATGCATATGAAATAATCCCATAAATGGACTAAGAAAAATGGACATAAAAAATGTGTTACTACATGAAAATAGTCCATAAATATCAAAAGGTCCATACTTCATAACCAAGCTTTTCCACAAGATTTCTCAGAAACTGGAACTGGTCCGGAGAATCCTGCAAATAAAAGATCATATTTTGGAATAAAATCTAGCAAAATTAAGGCCTGGAAGAACGAGAAACATAAGAGTGTCAAGAAAAACACCTCATTGTCATCTCCCCAATGAGCATCCAAGAGTCTCTCTACAGCAAGTTCACCTACAATAATTGCACATACGAATTGCACTAAGATTTATTCACCATTAATACTCAGAATAATAAAGAAACAATTTTGGTGGCGAAATATTTCCCAGAGCCTAAAGATTCTCCACTACGAAAACCTTAGATCTGATTTTAGCATTAATAGCTTATGATGTTGACAAATATTTTTCCTTTCTTAACATAACAGTTCATTGTATCAAACTTTATGAAAAAATAATCCTAATCCAAATGTTTAAAACTTTGATGAAAGATTCCCTTTTTTTTTCCCCTATTCAATTCGATTAAAAAGGGAAAGGAAAATTTTTGAACATACCTACAACAATTGGGAGCAAAAACTCCCCATCACAAGAAATCTTGAGAAAAATTGTGGGATTCTGGAAGCGCTGGAGAAACCCTGGACCTACGAAATTGGCATCTACTCGCCATTCCTTCCTCTGGATGGAGAATGGAAACAAATTACCTCCTCTCGAATCTTCCTGAAACCCTCGCCTTCGCATACGGAAATGCGACGTCGTTTCTGCACTGACCAAACACAAATTTCAGAGGGAGAGAGAGGACAGAGAGAGAAAGAGAGAAAGAGAAGGACGGGACCTGAGAGAAGTAAGGAAGCTTGGAGATAGTCGTCGCGGCGGAGATCGAGATGATCATCGTCGCCGTGGTCGCCATTGCTGGATCCGCCGCCGGGGGAGGAGTGGCAGCGGACGATGAGGATCGGTTTGCGGAAACGAAACCTCTTGGATTGGAAGGCGAACCGAAGAGACATCGAGCAGTGATAGGAATTCAAATTAGGGATCGAACGGATGGCATTTATTCGATGATGATGATGATGACTGGGGGTCGGAACTCCGATGGCGCCGCCGCCGGAGACTGTACGGACGCACAATTGAGCTCCTCCGAGCATTCTGAATGAAACCGACGAAGACGACACAGGTAGAAAGAGAAAGAAGAGAGAGAGAGAGAGAGAAGCAGGGTGAAGGCTGTGAAGTTGCACTGCACGGTGCACGGATTGAGGGAGCAGAAAGTTAGTTGAAATTTAGAGAGAGAGAGAGAGAGAGTCGTTTTCAGAGAGACTTCTACGATGACAATAAAACAATTTGTCGTCACTCGTCATTTCCTTTTAACCCGTTAATTTCACATTTCAAATTTAAAATTTGAGATTTATAATAGTAAATTTTTTTTAAAAATAATTACATTTAATTTTTTAATTATAGTAAAAAAATTTCACATAAAATTATATATTAACTTGAATTAAAAATTTAAATTAATAAATAAAACAGACTCTTAATTTTTAATAAATTTTATTATTATTACTTTTTAATTTCATAAATAAGATCATAAAAAATAAATCATTAATAATTTTTTACTTTAACGATTAGATTTGTATTAATTTATATATTTTTTTAATATTATTAAGTAGTTTTTAACTAAATTTACTATTAAACTGACCGAACTCATAGAAAAACCTTACTAAAGAAAGTTTATTATTATTATTATTATTGTTGTTGTTGTTGTTGTTGTTATTAGGAGATTTCTTCCATTACATTTGAAAATTAAAGTATTGATAAGTTTCTATTTTCTACAGTAAATTTGTATTAAAAAACTATTTATTTTGTGTATTTTTTTATTTTGATATATTTTAATTAGATTTAATGATTTTAAAAATATTCCTTAAAATTAAATCTCATTTTATTTTTATCTCTTAACATTAATCCATATATTTCTACCTTTTAGAGTAGAACTAATTAAGGGGTATAGTTTTTATAAAATTGATACTTTTAATAAGTCATATACTTAATGAGGTAGAATCTGTAATTTTCTTTAAAAAATACACTTTAATATTATGAGAGGCGCTATCATAAAAAGATTTTAATTAAAATTATTATAAGAAAATTACTGAACTTACTCTAAGAGCATGTTTACTTTGCATTAAAGGAAAAAGAAAAATGAGAAGTGATTTTCTTTCCCAATAATATGTTTACATACAAAATTAGTAATGAAGATTTAGTGACCACACGCAATATAAGGAATGAGCAAAGGAAATGAATGCTAAATTTACTTATTTATCCTTAATGAATTATTATATAATTAATGATTATCAAATTATGTAAAAAGATATTTTAGTGATTACATTCAAATATTATTGTTTCTAATTTTAGTAAACATAAGAAAAGAAATGAGATTGTTTCCTATTACACAATTTAATAGTCAAATAAACACTTAAAAGAGAATGAATGACCCTTAATCCTATTATTCTACTTTTCTTTTCAACCCAATTATGTTTTTCATTACATTCCTTTATGGTTTAGTAAATGCGCCCTAAGAATGCACAAATCTTGATTTTTACCCTTATTTTTAATTAATACTCTTTTAACTAACATAAATTATTTAACTAAAAATATTAATAAAAAATAATGGATCAAAATCTAAACTTATACACTCAAAAACTTTTTTCCTCATTTCGCATTCTATTATTAGTATAATTTTCATTAGTGTTTATGTACTTCCCTTTTCTTTCCTTTTCTTTTTTAATTTCTCCAACAAAAGACTTGTGTACTTTGCAATTATCAACGAGATACCATTTTGTATGTATTTATTTGATTATTTTAGCTCAGATAAGATTTTGCTTGCATGTCTATGATGGATACCTTACTTTCGTCAAAATACTTTATTATTCCTTTCTTTTTCTTATTTCTTTTAACTTCTTTTTTTATTATTTTTTGTTATTATTATTCTTTTTAGTGCGTAAACAACCAACACAAGATCATTTTCCACCCACACAAAAAAAAAAAAAAAAAAAAAAAGATTGATGAAACCGCGTAGCATCTTAACTTTCAAGGCATAGTTGTTTTTAGAGTTTTAAATTTAAGCTGATCAGTTTTATACCATAATTGCCTCAACAAAATAATAGACATGAAAAGCATTTATTAGTTTATTAATGAAACTTTGAAATTATTGCTTAAGTAAGAATTAACCGGACACTTCAAAGAATCTAATTCCAGTTATTAACGTTAGTCAAAACAAGAATTAGTGAATTACCTCCTCGTTAAGAACTACAATTAAAGTTTTTTGTTTTCGACAGAAGAAGACTTGGATTAAGAAAAAAAAAAAATTGGTTACCTCACTCAATGCCCAAGGCAAAAAGCCTTTAAACCCTCAAATTAAATTAAGCATACAATTTATTTATTTTGTTTCAAATTTGAATGTCTATGTTGACATCAAAATTTTAATTTAAAAAAGAAGTTTCTAGAACCCAATAATAATTAGTAATTAGGGAAGAATAAGAAGCTAACCATCCATGGCGGTCTAATTTGGCAATGTTGTGGAGCACTAGTATTGTACATGCATCAACCGACAATACATAGGAGAAATCAAATACGATGCTCAAATATATACCTACAAACTTGAACAACTCATAATGGCTGGTCAATGATATTAATTTCCCTCCAATAATTTGCCTTCTGGATTTTAACAGTTTTGCCAAGGAGGTCTTCAGCTTTTAAACATTATCTACTCACTGAATATATTTTTTCTTATCCTTGCGCACCATTCAAAATTAATGTATGAGATTGTCGTTCATAACGATATTTGATGTGCTATTCTATTTTGCTTTCTAATGCATAAAATTATTCAAATATCATATTTATTTTTTGTCATGATTATTAAACTTTAAAATTTGTACACTTTTAATATTAAAAATTTTTTAAAAGATGTTATAATGATTAAATGAAAATTTTAATATATCAACTACTAAGAGCATCTCTAATGCTACTGTTGATACCAATATTATACTTTTGCTATTAAAATGTGTGATTCTATTTTGAGCTCACATATGTAATGTCATTTTAAGAAGAAAAGTTTTCAAATATAATAATAATTTAATAAGTACAGAAGAATTAGAAGCAACCGCCTATGGTTGTCTAATTTGCCAAATGTTGTGTGGCACTAATATTTTTATCTGCATGAACCGACAACATATAGGCAAAAACAAATACAATTCTCAAATCTATACATACAAAACTTGGACAACCCATGATGGCTGGTCATATTTTTTATACACCACTTTGGCGAGCTCTCTATGCATTTGATGATTTGGGTTTTGTTGACAAAGAAGTCAACGTTGCTTTGGAAGCAGTTTTAACACCTTGATTAGCTCATAAGTGCGTGTGTCACGACCAGAATATAGGCAGAGATCAAGAGGGGTCAAACCATCCTGCACCAAGTAGGAAATTGAAGTCGATTATTTCTTTGTTTTAACATGACATGATATGTAAAACAAGGAATTAACTATATCTATCACTATCTCCACCAGGACTTCGAACATTTGAGTTATGTAAGTTATGATAGACTTCTAAATTTCAAAAGAAATATGAAAACTTAATACTTGCAAACTTTGAATGTTCACAGTGCCGGCATAGTGCCGAGTTAATTTGTTGCTAATGAAAGGCGTGAAACAAAGTTACTGACGCACGGACAATCAAAAGGAAACAGACCATCTTACCTTGTTTTTTAAGGTCTTATCAGCTCCTTTGATCAATAAAAGCTTAATGACGTCTATTCTTCGAGCTTGAACAGCGAGATGTAATGGTGTCCAACCATCCTGCAAGGACAAACAAAATGGAAATATCTCTTATAAGATCATTGAGATGGCACCAAAAGGCTTAGCAACAACAAGGACTTATCAACTTACATTATCTGGAAGGTTCATATCAACATTATACAAGAGGAGAATTTTAATTGCTTGAATGGAAGCTGTTCGGACCGCATAATGCATCAAGGTTGCCCCATCCTGTTTCCAACAAACAGACAACAGAAATAAACAAATTACAAGATGTGAAGGCCATATTATTGAACCCAAACTGTTTAAACAAAGAAGAAAAGATTGCAACCACAAGCCATGAACAGAGTCAACAAGAAATAAAAATGGTTCCCACAAGGCAGGTTATTCATTTTTCATGCTTATAACACTATAAGCAGAACTGAAAGAAAAAAAAAATCTTCAATCTTCCATGCTAAACGAAATAGTCACTTAAAGCAAATATCCAAGCAATTAAAAAGATAAACAAACTACTCAGGGGGCTCTATATCTAACTCCGAATGTATTCTTGGATCGCTTTGCATGCATAGGCTTCAGTTTAGCATAATCAAACTTGGTACTTAGAAAATATGTTTTAACTATAAAGTACTGATTTACTATAACAATTACTAATAGAATTAGCTAAACAGTTAAGAAATGGCATTAAACAAGATGAAGTGAAGGTGAGAAGCATATACTCACTTTATCACAAACAAATGGATTTGCTGATTCCCTCAAAAGATAGTTAGTAATCGCCTGCTTTTTGCCAATTATTGCTTTGTGAATAGCAGTACAACCATCCTGGCATATAGTAAACCGAAAGCCAAAATGACGAAAGAATCAAAACATGCAACAATTTTCCAAATTTAATTTTCCATAAGAAGGAAGTTCATTTGACATACCTTATCCACAGCATTGATATCAACATTATGCTTCAACAGGGTATCAACAAGGTAAAAAGCTCCTGATGCAGCTAGAGTGTGAAGAGGCAGCCATTTATCCTGCAAACGTTTTCTTCATGATTTACATGTGCGGAGTTGTTGCTTTAAAGAAAATAAATCACCAGACTAATATCTGAAAGATGTAACTTTTAAATTATTCATTTGGACCCCAAATGAAAGAAGTATAACTCTAAGGAATCACGTAGTCAAGATAAAATAAATAGCAACTTTAAAAGAAGTGCAATAAACAATAAACAAGTAAAATGGGATGGTAATGGAACATGCAAGACTTACAGAGGCAGCAGTTTCCAGATCAAATATTCGTTTATTTAGCAGAACCTTTTCCTCCTTCGTAAACAACTTCCTTGGCCCTAATAAATTAAAAAAGAAAAAATAAAAACTTGAATTTTTTTTATACTTATACCAAGCACTACTTATAAAAATAAAAATAACAAAAAAAAAATCATGCAATCCATATTGCACATTAAAAAAAAGGGTCTTAAAAGGAAAAGAAATCACAACATTAAATAGATGTCAAATATTAAAACTAAATTTCTAGCCCCAATTGAAAATAAAATTAAAAAATATATATTTTGCTTCTCATTAGAATACAGAATTGGGAAAGATGAAAATTGTAAAATTATACAAAAGAGGAAACTTTAAACACATATATAACATATATTGCTTATCCCTAGAGTTGGGGAAAATGAAGAGAGAGAGATTACCTCCGGATTTCCTCTCAGCAGGATCATAATTCCCACCATTGAAGAACTCCGTAACATGATCGAAACCCTTTCCGTACACCGCCCACCTCGGATTCCTAGGGCTCACTCGGCCACTCGAATTCTCCTTCTCACCATTTCCAAATTCTCCTCCTCCTTCTTCGCCATTTCCCAAACCCTTGGGATTATCCAGAACCAGCGGCTTCAGCTGCGACAATTTGGCCTCGCGGAAAGCCAAATACTCCTCCAAATTAACATTCTTCAATGGCGCCAAGCCGCTCCTCTTCTTCTCAACCCTAGTCCCGAACTCCAACTCCTGAGCGATCTTCCGCCGCTCCTTCTTCGTGATGTTGATCTCCGCCTGGACTTCCCTCCACTTGTCCGGCACCAGATTCTCCGTCGGAACAATCGGAGCTTTCTTCTTCTTATTCTCCGGCTTGGCTAGGGTTTCGCCGTCTTCATCGTGGTGGAGAAGATAAGGGTCATCGAAGGCGCCGTCTTCGAAGACGACGCAGTCGCCGATGACGTAGTCGTCGGAGATGGAGGAGGAGAGAGAGAAAGGTGGTGGCTTTCTGAGGGAGAGTTTGAGAGAAGAAGAAGAAGAAGAGGAGGAGAGAGAAAGAGTGGTGGTGGGGAGGAGAGAGAAGAGATGGGAGGGTGGCTGTGGGTTTAGCAGAGTTGATAACACCATCTGTCTCTGATTCTCTTCTTCTACTCCCGGTAGAGTTTTACTTCTTCTAGCAGAGTTTGATAGTTTTGGTAATGTCTGTTTTCTGGCGCCAGAAAAAGGCCACGTTATTGGGCTGATTTTGAAGAAGGTTCATGAGATCCTTTGTCCAGGATTGTCTCATGCTTGGGCTGGACCTAGCTTTCTCGGGCGTAAAGAAAGCACAAAATTACATGTTCTGCCTCTTTTCTTTTTTTCAATTATAGGCTAAAAGTATAATTTTTAAAAAAATTTATCCCTTCACTAAATTCATCTAAAAAAATAAAAATATATGAGCTAATATTAACATATAAAAATGAAAGAAAACTCCATTTCAAAAGGTATTTTTAAAAATTACCCATCGTTAAGAGTGCGTAAATCTTGATTATTATCCGTTATTCTTAATTAATATCTTATTTAACTAATATAATTACTTAACTAAAAAAAATATTAACCGAGAGTACTGAGTACTCTGAGTAAGAGGGAGAAAAATACAAAGTTTACCATAATTTTATAAATGCATGTTATGTGTCTCATTTCAAATAATTGAGTATTATTGAGACTTATTGTTTTGACCCACGGTTTACTCCTCTTAAGTGCAATGACATAAGGAACGCAAAATAAAGAGGGAAAAAAATCTATAGAAAGACTACAGTGTATACTATCAACCCGCCGCATAGGTCGCAAGCAGCATTGATATTCACAAATCACAATCACCAGTAATTATGTGTACGACCTACAAATGAGACCCACAGTCCCTTTTAAAGCTTAAAAAGAAAAAGTGTTAGCGACAGACAAATTTTGTTAATCCAGCATGAAAAGAACAACCTTAACCGAAATTAAGCCAACATACGGATTACATAATTTCAAATTCAGCAATCCTATCTTAAACTTTGATTACAAGCACTCCAAACGCTCAAAGATAAAAAAAACAAGCACTCCAAACTAACACAACTGTGTGCTTAACAAACTCCAGAACCACATTTAATGAAACGTCATTCATTACACTGCCATCTAGTTTTTCCCAAACTTGGCCTCACCTACCATAAGGAGACCTGGATCGATCCCTCCTTGACCTTCCGCCGTATGGAGACTGCCTTGGAGAAAAATCACGACCTCCTCGGTATGGTGAGCGTCTTGGGGACCTACGATACCCATAGTCATCACGGCTTGACCCTCCACGATGCCTACCACGATCACGATCTCCACGGTAGCCTTTTCCACCAATCCAAGTACATATTGTAAGGATAAATTACGACTAGAAAACGTATAAAAAACAAATATAGCACAATCAATTGACAATCAAAAGCATATTGAACTAACTTACCATAGTCTCTGGTGCTTTTCAACCCAAGGTAGTGCCCAGGTGTTGGAGTCCTTGGTCGCTTCCTCCGTGACTGAAAATCAAATGCAAACCCCAATCCTTTAACTTTGGACAGAACGGATCAAACAGCAGCAATTGAAGCAATTATGAAACAAGCAAAAGATATCTAGGTGAAAAATACTAGTCATTTTTTGGAGATTTTCAAAAAGTTCACAAAAAATTCATCAGTTGAATCAGAATAAAGGGGGAAAACTGGCTAAGGAAACTTGTAAAACATATCCAGGCACACATGACTAGTGTCCATGAAATGAATTCCAGGTACGAGATACCATAAAAGCGTGATTAGAAAGTTGTTGGTAATGTCCGTTGATTAGTTGAGTGTTGAAAGTGAATGCTGAGGTTGTATAGTTGTTGGGCAATATAGTTGCTATGTTTAGTTGATCACACGCATTTGAAAAGCTGTTTAAGCTTGCCATTGATCAAGCTGTTTCACTAAAGTTGACATGGATGAACTCATCATCTTTGATTGCTGCCAACAAAGCTGACACAGCAATGTGTTCTGAATATAACCAGAAAACCTCCAAGTCAAAAAAGAAAGATAACCACTCAACATCATTGAACATCTACAACTCAAGTTAAAGTAGCATTACCCTCTCTACAGTTATGTATCGGCCTTCTAGAACTGATTGGTTGAGATACTTGACGCATCGGTCTGCACCTTCGACAGAGTCCATCGTAACAAATGCAAAACCGCGAGAAATTCGTGTACGAGGCTCCACCACCAGAAAGCATGAAGCAACCTAGAGAACGTAGAAGAATCGACAATAATGAAAAAGGTGGTTATCCTCTGTACAATGAGAAGCATACATGAACAAATGAAGAATTGATATTACACAGCAACATACCTTTCCCTCTTTTGAGAAATGATCTTCAAGGTCCCTTTCTGTGACCCTTGTTGATAGGCCAGTAACGTAGAGCGTGTTCCCCTGATTTAATGCCTCAGTTCTGTAATATAATATATATATATATATGAGCATAAAAATGGCCAAAACTATTTGCAAACAAGTAGAATTTGATATTATGACTCGTTGAGAGAACTACACAAGGCCATTAATAACAACTAAAGAAACTAGGAAGCCAAAAGGAGAGAGCTCTCACGCTAACCTGCCATGACTTCTGGACCTTGACCTGCAACAGAAAGCAACAAACACACACAAAAAAGGTGGACATCAAGACAAATGTCAGAGCCAACAGAAAGGCTAAAAGATTAAATCTAAGAGGAGTTGTCAACATGTTCCCAACATTTTAAACACTTGACTACCTAGCAAAATAGTGAAAAAACAAACCTGCCACGGCTTCTGGATCGGGATCTAGGCCTTGGCCTTGACCAGGATCGAGATCTTGACCTCGACCTAGGTCTTGACCAAGACCTAGATCTTGATCTGGACCTGGACTGAGCTCTCCATGGGGAAGGGGATTGCGAATGCCTGATTTATCAAAAGCATGGGACATAAATATTGTGAAATCAAAAAATTAAGATACTAACAATGCAAACCAAGCTGTATATAACAAAATTCAAGGAAAAGAAAAGTCTTACAAAAAAAAACTGTGAAAATAGTGAAGAAATATCTGATATGTTTAAAAAAAAAAAAAAAAAAACAAGTTTCTTCTTCTTCCAATCAAGTTTTGATTTCCAGCTTCATAAATTAAAAACCATGAAAACAAGCTTTCAAAAGCATTTACACAAAATTCATGAAATTGGAATAATAAGATATTAACAGTGCAAAGCACGCTATACCTACACACGTTGAAATTCAACCACAAAAAAAAAACCCCACAAAAATAGAAATTATATAGTACCAAAATAAGAAAGCAATATCTGATATGCTCTGGAAAACGTTTTATTCTCTTTCAATCAAGTTTTCACCTCCTCAGCTCGTTCTCTTAAATCCAAATTACGTAACCCAATTTCCCAAATCACGAAAGTCTAGATCTTCCTCTGGTATTATACATCT
Source organism: Morus notabilis (assembly GCF_000414095.1). Classification (NCBI taxonomy): domain Eukaryota; kingdom Viridiplantae; phylum Streptophyta; class Magnoliopsida; order Rosales; family Moraceae; genus Morus; species Morus notabilis. The sequence goes on from NW_010387635.1 coordinate 465,674, forward strand.
ATACAGGGTTATACACCTATACACACAGACGTACAAGTATATATTTCAAAAAGGAACACCATTGAAGCACCTTTGACCCGTTCTAAATCATCCAAACAAAACAAAAGAAAAAAGAATGTAACAAAAGCCGAAACATCAAAAGAGTCTCTTAGCTCCCAAATTGATTATATTTTCCAAGATCCAAGATCCCGAATTTATTTCTCATCTTATTCTCTCAAACAGACATCTCCTATAAGAAAATTTCTGAATTTCGATGAGAGAGATTAAGGGCTTACCTTTTGCGAGGAGAATCCGCCTGCGAAGAATCAAAAGCACATTGGCTTGTTAAGTACACTTAACGAAACACATATATGTATGTGTATATATATATATATATAGAGAGAGAGAGAGATGAGAGAGAAAGCTTACCATCTTCAGAAGCGGAACAGGAGGGAAGGGAGCCGGACTCTGGAGCAGGCAAAATCGAGGAATTAGGGTTTTGGGTGAAAGAGAATGAAAAATGAAAAATGCTTTCGACTCGGAAAGCGTATATATAGTCTAGATGGGGGCTCCAAAATACGCAATGTCGTTTTGGGAAGAAATGTGTCTTCTTTTCCTGATAAATATATATTTTTCTTTTGAGAAAAAAAGGGACAGGTCATCAAAGTCGTGTTGAGGAATAAGGACGTCGTTTTTCGCGGATTCCTTGCGCCCTCTATATATATATATATGGCTCAGTTTAAAGGCCGGATTTGAGTTTTTAATTCAAGTTGAGATGTGATTTTATGTGAAAATTTTTTATTATAATAAAAAAGTTAGATGTGTTATTTCTGAGAACTTTTTATTGTAGCAAAACTCGAATTATAAACTTAAATGGCGAAATGAATAAAACTTAAAATTATTTTTATTTTTTTACTGTTGCTCAATTTAAAAGCAACAATTTTAGTTAGATTCCACCGTGTTTTACACTGAGCTACTAAATAGTTTAAAACCTTTATCTTCAAAAGGGGAAAAAAAAAAGTTCAAAACCTGTAATAGCAATTGTACAAATTGTCCATCAAAAAAGAAAATTGTACAAATTGCTTTTAAGCGCTTTTTCCAAACGAAAACGACCAATGCCACGAACGACAATGAGACTAAAAAAGCCAATAAAGGACAAAAACGACATGCAATTTAACAATAACTTGAGAAACGACAACAAAAGAGTATTAAACAAAAAACGATAACAAAGGTAAAACGAAAATAGGTCAGAGAAGGGCAGCATTTTATTTTTTATTTTTTGAAATAAAAGAATGAGAATATGGCGTTGAATTATTTGCTCTCATAGTCATACAGTGAGTCTGAGTCCTCATTGGAAAACACTTCTACTTCTAAGTTGCGATGAATTGGCATGAAAAACAAGTAATAGGCACCTATATAAATATATATAATAAATAATAAACTCCCCTAAACCAAAATTATCTTCCTCAAGCTTTGAGGACAAAGATGGTGAAACATCAGAAAAAAAAAAAAAGTATTTTTCTTCAATTTTTGGTCTCTGCATCACCACTTCATCTTATTAGTCAAATTAGTTATAATGCAAAGATACGGAAAATAGAAAATTTCGTGATGAAGATTGAAGGGGCGATCAGAAACCAAAAATTGAAGGAAAAAACTAGTACAAAGGGGAACGGTTAGTGTATTCGTGTTATGATTTGAATCATAATTCGTGATTTATTACAGTATTTTCTTTTAACAAAATACACGTAAATCGAAAATAATTTTGAATCATAATTCTGAATTCATAAACTAAACGTCAATTATTGAGGCTATGGTCATTCATACGAAAGATATATTCTTTTGTTCGTTTATGTAATTTTGTCCATTTTTTTTTCCTTTTTTCTTTCTCTTCTTTTTTCTCTCTGCCGATTTATGTTTATTTCTTTATGGTAGCTTTTGTATTCTAGCAATTTTTGTGATACTGCTTTGTTGAGGCAAAACTAAAGGTGTGAATAAATTAGCAATTTTAAGTACTATTATGTGCTTTATTAATTATTAGTTATATACAAGAATAATATTTTTTTGTTATTTACTTTGTACCCTCTTGATATATGTTATAAGTTTTTCATGAAGATCGTTGATCAATAAGCAGAGTTTTTTCAAGAGTTAAGAGTTATTTTAGAATTTGAATTACTTTAGAGCTATTTTATATAATATTTATCTATTAAAATTTATTTGAGTTTGATTGTTATTAGGATTTAGATTTACTTTATTTTATAATTAGAACACTTTTAGAATTTACGTATCTATGAAAGGCCTCTTTATATTTATTATTTTCATACCATAATATTCATATTTCCCCCTATTATTCTCCTATTTCTTCTCTCTAATTCTACAACAATAAAATAAACGGCCATGAAAACATAAACCAGAATAACAAGAAAACAACATTTGGAAAGCAAATAAAAAAAAGTAGTTAAAAAAAAGAGTAAAATCCCACAATATTTTTTATACTGTGATGATCCCGCTTGGTCCCGTTCACTTCACCGATTCGAGTTTAGAATTCGAGTTTTGCTACAGTAAAAAGTTCTCAGAAACAATCACATCTAATTTTTTTGCTATAGTAAAAAGCTCTCACATAAAATCACATCTCAACTCGAATTCTAAACTCAAATCAGCGAAACGAACCAGGTATAATGAAATGGTTAAAGTCAGTTTATACTGTGATGATCATGGGCTTTTCACACCCAGACTCCGTGTTTTACCAAAATAAAACACCTTATTAACAAAATCAAATCACGAGAACACTCCTTGATTTTTTAGAAAAATTACAAAGACACCACTTCAATTAGTTGACCGTGGCTGTTGATCAAAGATTGACTGTTAAATTTTTCTTGATATTTTTTTTCTTCAAAAATCCCTTACTTATAGTAATGTTCTCCATCCACTAACAAGTAGAGTGTAAATATAATTTGAAATTGTTTTAGTTAAATGCAGGGGATATTGATGAAATTTGTTTTAGTCAATGGGTGTCTCTATTATTTTCATAAAACAAAGGGAGTGTAAATGTAAAAATGCCATTGTTATTATAAAAAAGTATTAATATGCATGAGACCATATTAAAATTACGTTAAGGTGACTAATAAAACAAATATTACCTATCATAATTTGTATAGAAAAAATAAAAAGTGTATAAATTTAGATTTTTTTCTCACTCTTAATAAATATTTTTTTGTTAATGTAATTATTTGATTAAAAATATGATGAATTAAGAATTAAGAGTACTGTCAAAGATCCAATTGCCATGACTTTATTGTGAAACAAATCATTGGGCCAATACTTGGATAGCTTTTTCATTTGCAAATCACGCCACCAGGTATAATGTTGGCGTTGTTAAAGAGGCAAAATCTACAAGCAACATTTCTTGTATCAAGAAGGGAAATCTTCAGATCATCAAGATTTTACGTTTCTGGAATAACAAGTAGAGGACCTTGTTATAGAGACGCTTATGATTTTACATACTTGTTGGAGCAATGTAAAACCACCAAAGCAGTGAAAAAACTGCATGCCCAGATAATTATGGAAGGCCATGAACAAAACCCAAAAGTTGCTTCTAAGCTAATTGGCAAGTACATTGGGTGCAATAACACGAGTATGGAAATTGCACAGAAGGTGTTTGATAGTTTGTCTAAGAGAGATGTCTTTCTATGGAACATGGTAATTCAAGGTTATGCAAATTTGGGTCCTTTTATAGAGGCTGTCGATTTGTATCGTCGGATGCGGATTAGTGGCTTGGCCGCGAACAAATACACGTACCCTTTTGTGTTGAAGGCCTGCGGCTCAATAAAAGATGGGATGAGTGGTCAAGTTGTGCATGGACATGTTTTAAAATCTGGTCTGGACTTGGATTTGTTTGTTGGGAATGCTCTTATTGCCTTCTATTCCAAGTCTCAGGATATGAGGGCATCCAGAAAAGTGTTTCATGAAATGCCTCAGAAAGACATCATTAGCTGGAATTCGATGATTTCGGGATATGCTTCAAAAGGGCACGCGGAGGATGCTCTCAAGCTTTTCTGCTCAGTGGTACGGGATCATACGACATGTTTCCTTGACCATGCCACTCTTGTTAGCACACTTCCTGCTTGTGTTCACACATCAGGCCTCCAAGTCGGATTTTGGATTCATTCGTACGTAGTAAAGTCAGGCATGGAAGTGAATGCCGCTTTGTGCAGTGGTCTAATATCAATGTATGCAAAATTTGGTCGAGTGAGCATCGCAAAAAGAGTCTTTGATGGAAGTAGAGACAAAAATATAGAAGTTTGGAGTGCAATGATGAGGTGTTATGGAATGTACGGGTACGCGGATGAGGCGCTCAAGCTGTTCCAACGATTGCTAGATTTTGGGTTATACCCGGATGGTGTTGTGTTTTTGTGTTTGTTGTCAGCATGTAGCCATTCCGGCATGGTAGAAAAAGGCTGCGAGATTTTTGAGAAAATGGGAGATTTTGGAGTGGAGAAAAAGGAGAAGCATTATGCTTGCATGGTAGATCTCTTAGGCCGGGCTGGGTTGATGGATCAAGCAATTAAGTTCATCAAAAACATGCCGGTGAACCCGGGGAAAGATGTCTATGGTGCTTTGCTTGAAGTGTGCAGGATACAAGGCAAAATAGAACTCGCTGAAGAAGTGGCTGAGAAGTTGGCGGTCTTGGACGCGGACAATGCTAGGCGGTTCACCACTCTGGCGAAAATGTACGAAGAGAAAGGGCGGTGGGAGGACGCGGCAAGAATGAGGAAGGAGCTGAGGAAGAAGAAAATTAGGAAACTAACTGGTACTAGTTCAATTGAGGTGGATTGCTTTCATTCTTCACTTGGAGAAAAGGATGAATTAACCTTTGTCAGTCTAAATTGAAATGTAAAGATGAATAACCAACTATGATAATTGCCTATCAGCATTTCTCAATCTTTGTAGCTTTTTATAAGCAATTTCATTTTCTTTAAAATTTTGAATGGATAGACTACTAAAAAAAAAAAGAGGGACAATTTCACCCGAATCATCAATTTTATTATAGAAATAGAGATTAGTGTTTCTACTTCTAAAACGTAATTAGTACGGTACATTATGTATATATTCATTATCTTTTGATTTATACATTTAAATAAATTGATCAAAAACGAATTAAAAAACTAAAACAAGACTGAACTGAAATTGATATAATATATATAGAAAACGACATGTCACTGAATTATTTGCTCTCGTAGTCATATATTAAATTTGAGTCCTCGTTGGAAAACACTTCCTAATTTAACTAGTAACATTCGCATTATTCCTACTTCTAAAGGGTAATGAATTACCCTAATAAACAAGTAATAGGAATCCCTCTATCTCACACTATATATATAT
>NW_010387635.1:471119-493869 GCF_000414095.1 Morus notabilis
ATATATATATATATGTATATTTCAAGTTGAGGACAAGGATGGTGCACTTCGGAAAAAAGTCTTCTTTTTCAATGTTAATTTCTGAATCTTCACTTCAACTTATTAGCTACATCAATGATGATGCAAAAAATAAAATAAAAAAATGGTGATGAAGATTGAAGTGAAGAGGCAGAAATATAAAGTTGAAGAAAAAGACTAGCAAGTACAAGAGGAAGGAATACATTATTGACACTGTGGCCATGACTCATAACAAACATATGTTCTTTTCTTTGTATATATAGTTTTGTTTATTTGTTTTTTTTCTTTCTCTTTTTTTTTTTCCATTGCCAATATATGTTTATTTATTATAGCTTTTTTAAACGGGAGGACTGTGATATTAGTAGTAGTAGTGGTTCAATGGCCAACAAGGCATTCTGTTCTTAATTGGATTCTTCTTATTTAGTGGTTTGTCCAATCTCTCTCTCTTTTTTTCTCTACCGATATATGTTTATTTGATTATTTCTTTATGTTAGCTTTTGTATTCAACCAATTTTTGTGATATCGCTTTGTTGAGGCAAAACTAAACGTGTAAAAATAAATTAGCAATTTAAGTATTATTAGATATTTAGTTATCTACAAGAATAACGTTTTCATTGGTAATTACTTTGTATCTTTTTGTTATATTATGAGATTTTGTTGAAGATCATAGTAGAGTTCCTTTAGAGTTGAGAGTTCGTTTAGAATTTGAATTACTTTTAGGGTTAGTTTATTTAATGTTTATCCATTATAATTTATTGGAGTTTGATTATTATTAGGATTTAGATTTGCTTTTGAAGTATAATTTGAATAGCTTTATTATTTGTGGTCTCTTCATGTTTATTATTTTCAGCCTATATTGAATTATTATTAGGATTAAAACGCGGTATATTTGATTAATAATATTCATATTTTCTTCTTATACTCTTATGTCTTCTTTTGGACCGAACTAACATATCTAATTTATCACGAAACAACTGATTCCTTACCCTTAAGAGCCCGAACTCCTTTCTAATTCCTCTTTTCTTTCTCCATCTTTCTCAATTGTTGTACATCCGTTTTTATATTTTACAAAATTAATTAACTTATTTTTAGAGTGCATGAGTCTAAATTTTTACGCCTTACTCTTGATTAATACCTTTTTAATTTATATAGTTATTTAACAAAAAAGATATTAATTAATAGTAATTGATAAAAATTCAGACTAATACATTTTAAAAAGTATTTGTCTCCTTTCCAATTTCCCTTAATGTCCCCACACTTGTTGATTGTAGAGTACAGGTAAATCATCATCCAGTTGATAGAAGCCTTTTCAGTCCACACTTTTTGCTAAGTTTGCGATCCACAAATGATTCAACAAGTAGATAAATGTGCAAGCAAAATGGTATCAAAATACACTAAAAAAATCCACACTAAAGGCACGTTTAAAGAGAAAGTGAAAAGTGGTTCTATTTTTTATCTAATAATGTGTTTACTTACAAAATTAATAATGAAAATTTAATATGTCTCACATAATATAATGAATGAGGAAATGGATTGGCAATCCTTACACTCTCTTTAGTATTGATTTTTTATTAAAAGAAATGAATACTAAATTTACTTATCTACCGTTAATGAATTACTTTATAGTAAATGATTATCAAATTGTATAAAAAGACATTTTAGTGATTATATTTATAACATTGTTATTCTTAATTTTAGTAAACAATAAGAAAGAGAATGAAATTATTCCCTATTATACCATCTAATAGTTAAATAAACACATGAAAGAGAATGAATAACTCTTAATCCTATTATTTTACTTCTCATTACCTTTCTAATTACATTTCTTTACTGTTTAATAAACGCGCCCTAAGTAATGTTAGCTCTGACTTGACAGATCAATAGAAACAGATGAAATGTGCATATGATAAATTACATTCACCAAATGCCAATCTTTTCACTATGGTTTGCAGAAATTTACAAGCAGCAAGCAGAGTACCAAGGAAAAATAAATAAATAAACAAATAAAACAATCAAGAGACAGAGTCCCAACTATTTTGATTTTACAATCTCAAGGTCAACACCATTTCATTACTATTGTTTTTTTTTAAAAAGAAAATCACGGTTGAGCATTAGATAGAGATGGATTATGTGGTGAGGGTGTCGGGAAGGGTGGCGGAATGAGCTCCAATTATTTTACCGCCAACGTCTGGGAAATTCTCATATCCAGGCAAGGGACCAACCTTACCAGCAGCGTCTACCTGCAAAGGATACTTCAGGAGGTGTCCCTGTAGTGATGTGAAGCTGTCCGATGTGAATCTCTTCCAGTTATGTTCAGCGATCTCGTTCACCTTCCTCACACATTCTAACGTCTCTGGCTCTTCGTAGCGCGAATCTAGATCCCCAAGATGCTCCGCCCAAAGCGACATCCTATAACCATATACCTGAACATATTGGGAGTCTAGTTAGAGAATGTTATAAATGACACAAGTTGAAGAAATGCACCTCCTTTTTATTTCCTCCACTTGCTTGCATTGCATGCTAGAAGAAAATGGAAAAATGAACTCTTAATTTAAAATTTAAAACAGAATTATCAGTCAGCTCAAAAAACTACCCAAAAGTGGTTAGGGGACGTTTGGTTCATGGATTCAGAACCATGATTCAGAACCATTTTCATTTTACGTGTATTTTTTGTGAGAGAAAATACTGTAGCGAACCACGAACTATGATTCGAATCATGGCACGAATTCTCATTCCAAACGTCGGCTCACTTTTAACATCCACTTTGGGACAACAAAGCGAGAAAATAAATTAAGTTATAATGTGAGTTCGGGATTAGTGTGCTTTTACGAGAATCACAATTTTTAATTAAAGTAAAAATTAGGAGCAAAAGCGGAAGCAGAATCTAAAGGCTCCATATTCTAACTTCTTCAAATAACTTAAAAAGTGCATTGGTCTTCGGGCAAAGTGTTTTTCAACCTTTGGTCTTTGGGCAAAGTGCTTTTCAACCTTTTAACCAAACACAATAATTGCATAGGTTTTTGTGCAAAGTGTTTTAAGGAATTGTAAAAGCAATCTCAAACACACCCATAACTGGTTTCTACTCAAACCTATGAACCAAGTAAAATGAAGAAACTAACAAACCTGCCCTCGTGGATGTCTATTCCTTCTTGCCCAAGTGTGATGGGGTTGGTATGAACCCATAGCTATCTCAGTGTCTTTTGTACCAGCCATGGATCTTTGATTGATATTGGCAGATCCCATGATTACATACTCATCGTCTACTACCATACCCTTAGCATGAACATAAATCATGAATCGCTGAAATTTGTACGCATCGGTGACCTGAAGAAAATATTAAACACAACATTTTTTGAGTTTTGTGCAGCTTAAAAAGAGAAAAAAATTTTAAAACGTATCTTTCAGTATTGGAAGTCAAACGAACAAAAGATAATATTACGTTAAAGGAACTATGAATCTCAATGCATTTGATGTATAAAATATGAGTAGAACAAGCCTTAATTGGACTTTAGAATTAGATATAACATTGTTAAAGTGCTAGTTATTACCATGGCAGCATCAGCATTTGAATTTTTGTCAAAATTCTGTTCTCTATTACCAAGGCAATAGAAGTTAAGGTAATCTTGAGGTGTCGAGTCTGCAAGCTGCATCGATTTTAGTTCCCCTGCAACAATATCATACATCGTTTGCATTGTCTGGCTCTGCAGAGAGAAACAAGAACAGTAAGAAATAAGACTAATATGTTTAGCTGTTAATGTTATTAAAATGCATTGTTTCAATGGAATAACAAAATGACTAAGGTGTCGAATAATATGCTACACACTTCATTTTTGAACCACTAATTTAAATAAGATTAGCAGCAAAGAAAAGGGTGGATCCACCCAAAAATGAAAAGACAAAAGTAAACATCTTGTACCAAATTAATTATTATGGACAACAACCCAACAAATCTTATTAATTCCTCCATTGTTTCAAACGGTTGCTGGCTTAAAGGAATTCAGAAATTAGATGAATATAAACCTGCCAATAGAGAATTTCTTGCACCGGCCCGGACTTTGGATCACCTTCAGGCCACAATGGTATGACAATATACACTGCAAATCTCTCGTTAGCTCTAATTTTGCTAGCGATCTTTAAGGCCAATTCCATTGGAATAAGATTATCAGCTCCTGCTCATGCCGTGAAAACAAATAAGTTAAGAGTTGTTGGGATCAAAGGAAAGAGGAAAAGATGCGGCGGAAGTCTACGGGACTACTTGTCATCATATAATTATCTGTTAACTTACAAGCCTACTAGCAAAATTTTATAACACTTGGTGTCATATGAGTTTGTCAGTTTCACCTGCATTTTTGTAATCAGGCCATGCATAGGATGACCCAAGAAAGTATTGATTTTCAATATATATGAAATGCTGAGCAGATCTGATTGCTTGAATGTATCCTGTTTGAATACTTTTATCTATCACCAAATTCTTCGCGCATATGAGGTGCTGTCATCAAGCAAGAGCGTAATCAGCTTCAGCATATTGTTCGTCTGGTTGAAACAAAAACATAAGACCAACATGAAAGGAAAATAAAGCAAGGGAACATTCCCAAAATATGTACCTGGGCAGCAGCAGCAACAACATCTCTCGGAAATCCCTTTACTGATCCCGAATCAATGGACCGCATAATCTGCATAAGAAAGAAAGATCCAACATGGTTTTGGTAAAATAATCAAATCAAGACAGAATTCTTAAAAGAGAAACAAATCATATTAAAAAGTGCTAAAAGAGAAACATGCACTAGCCCACCTGAACATGCCAACTTTCCTCATCTGTATAAACCCATAACTTGGGGTCATCATCTGGAACAATTGTAACAGAATCCCTATCCTTTGAACGTGACAATACACCATCGTCTGAATCCTTTGAGGCGGGCATATTAGGACTGAGTATCCACGAGATGCGACCTATTTTTATTAAAGCATCATCATGCCAGCGAGAAACTGTTTTAAAATGCAGTCTCTCTGTCCATTTTGTAGCTCTCCTCCAACGCTGCTCAAAGTTTATAAGAACATCGTATGCTGTGGGCCCTTCAATTCTGCAGTGCAAGTCATGCCATGGTTGCCTTGGAGCCTTGTGTCCAGCCTAGTAACAGTAGAAGGGATATGGGAGGGAAAACGTATTAGAATAGGAAAATCCAAGAAAGAACAAATCATGAAGCATATGGACCAATTTGGTTGGTATCTTTTTTCCTATAGTTTTTTGTTTTAGGAAAAAAAAAAAAAAAAGGGGAATTGTCTTTTTTTAGATTACATGTTTGGTAATCTTGTTATTGTTTTTAGTTTTTTTTTTTTTCTAATTTTATCTCATTTTTTAAATTAAAAAAGCAAAAATTTCTGTTTTTAATATTTTTTTTTAAACAGGATGTTGAAAACTATAATAAATTCTTACTACAAAATATAAATCTCTTTTCACTCTCCTCTTCAGGTGTAAGCATACATAATTATATACTTCAGGATACAACGATGAGCATTTTGTTTAAACTCTACAAAACATTGATGACTATAATTATAACACCACGAAAAAGAGTTCTACGAGGAACTTAATTTACATACACTGTTTCATGCCTTGCAACATAAAATGTGGCATCATTAGGTAGATTTAGTATGCTTGTGTGAATAATATTTGTTCACTCGTGTTGATGTATGACCAGATTGACGCCCGTACTCATCAATGCAAGCCAATAATAGATTTCTGGCAGGAAATGGTACGTTGCAGAAAATGAAATTACAAACACAATATTCCAATAGGCCAACTACTTACAGGAAATGTAGGATTATGGAAATCTTCCTTATATACAGTGTCAAGATCACGGAATAGTCTATGCTCTGGGGTGTCATAACGGCCATCACAAAGATCAAGCCCTCCCAAAAATGCAGTTATCTTGCGGTTGTTTCCATACGCTTGCGTGTCCACGAGAACGCATTTCTGATGATGTGTGAAGAGAGTTCCAACAATCTGAAGAAGACCCATAAGGCAAGTAGATTTTGCAAGTTTATCAGCTTCTTTGAAAGAAAATAATTCAATGAAATAAAGAAAAACTTCTAGGGTGAAACAGAAAAGAGCATCTGGCAAAAGTTTTTCCTAATACCAATACAAGATGCGTATACATAGTGCATATACATGTGTATATGTCTGTGAATGAAAAAAGATCAAAACTTACACCGTCAATTTACTATTATGGTAAATGCTTAAGATAAAAAAACCTGCCTGTTGTTTGATATAGCTCATCTTGCTGCTGGCATAACGAGGTGCCAGCACACAAATAACTGACGAATGCTTGAAAAACTTGCGGGTTTCTTCATCATGTGTCTGCATCACTCCTACCTGCAACCCAAACCCCACAACAGTCACAGTCACAGCCACAGTCACGATTCACAAATCAATTTCCGTTTCTTTGCAAGCAAAGAAACACCACTAGTTCCATATCAAAAACAATCAAACCTAGCAGAACGCAACAATTAGAAAATTTTTGGGTAATTGGCATTTGGCACCAAATATGATCCACTTGTGGAAAGGACAAAGCAAACTTAGGTTTCTTTGGGGAAAAAAAAACAAAAACAAAAACAAAACAAAAAAACAAACAGAGAGAGAGAGAGAGAGATCGTGCCACCTCACTGTTTAACTGTCATTTTAACGGTTTACTAACGAGGCTATATTGACACAAGGATTAAAGTTCATGGGCTACTTTGACATTTTTTAATGGTGAAGACCTGCTCTGAGTGTAACTTTAAGGACATCGAATGATACTAATCCTCCACTCAAACAGCTTACCACTTACCAGAGCATTCAATTCAACAACGCAACAATCAGAAACATCACAACATATCAGAAATTGCAACAAAATGGCAGGCAGTAATAAATTCTGACCGTATTGATGAAGTACTTGTCGTGTGAAGTCTTGTCATCCCAAACCAACAGCAACACCCTCACGCCTTCCTGCGACTTGTACTTGAGCAACTCGCCGAGCGTCAAATCCCCACCTCTCGGCAATGGCCTTGTCGGCTCTCTGACCAGCTTGACCTTGTGGTAGATCGACCATCCAGTCATGTAAATCATGTGGTGCGCCTCCGTGATCGCGTGGCAGATATCCTCCCAGCACTTCTCTTGTGTGAAAACCTTCCGACATAGGGAGAAACAACAGAGAACAAATAATGAACAATCAATATCAACATCTTGTTTCAAAGATATATTGTTGATTTGTTTCCAATTATTTTAGCAATTTAAATCTCAAAAGAATCAAGAAGCACCAATTTCAAACATAAGAAAATCTTCAATCTTTAACACCTATACTGAACTCTTTGTTTGCCTGAGGATGAAAAAGTTTAAATATGTCTGCCGATAATTTATAATTTTTTTCAAATATTAAATTAAACACGTTTATGTGAAAGAAAATGATGAAAAGTACCTAAATTAATCGACATTTCTTTAATATTTTTCGATTATTTCTAAAATTTGAAGAATAAAAACAACGAGTTGAAAACCAATTCCAGTGACATAAGAAGGAAATTCAATTCTCGAGTAATGAAAAAGAAGAAAGTTTGAGACTTTCATAATCAATACCTTCCCTCCGTCGAGCTCAATCTTCGGAAGCATATGGTCGAGCACATGGGCGTCTTGGTACAGCCTCACGGAGCCTCCTTTTCTCAACGGAAAATACGAGTGCCTCACACCTTTCTCCTCCGGATCGCCGGCGATTCCGTGCCGGTAGAGAGGATTCTTCTCGCAAGGCGTGAACTGCATCTCCAGCCGGAGCGCCGTTTCCGGCTTCGGCGGCTTCCCGGAGGAATTCAGGATCGGGTACCAGCCGCTGATAGTCTCGCCGGTGGCGATCTCTCCGGCGGGGATTCTGGCGCTTCCGATCATATCGGCGCCGAAGACGTCGTTGTCCTTGACGTAGAACTCGAGGTTGACGACGGGGTGAGCCAGGGGGATGTGGAACCGCTCGTTCCAGTGAGGGTTTTGGGAGTTCTTGATCACGCGCGTACGCGCGACGGTGGCCTGAGGGACGTTGACGGTGACGTAAGGGTCGCTGGTGATGATCCTCGCGTGGTGGTGGATCTTCCGGTCGGAGCGGCCGCCTTCGGAGTCGCTGGGATCGCCAGCCGCGGCGGAGGTGAGGGGGGGACACTTGATGGTGCCGCAGGCGGTGAAGCAACGGCGGAGGTGGTTGGTGACGACGTCCATGTTCGGCAAGCGGCGAGCTTCGATGATCCTGAGGTCGAGGTCGCCATGGAGGTAGACCGGCTGCGACTCCGAAGCCGAGTCCGCCATGGAAGCTCAGAGAGAGAAATCCGAGGCGGTCACTGTATGAACTGTAAATTTATAGAACCGGAGACAGAAAAACAGAAGGAATTATGGTTTGTCCAATGGCTTTACGTATAGTTGGACTGTTGGAGAGATTTCTGAGCTTTTTCAGTTACAGGGAGGCTCTTACATTTATATAATAATTAATAAAATGAAAGGGATATAAAAATGGATTTTTTTGTTTTGGGAGAAAATATAAAAATGGAAGTTTTGAACTTTGAGGTAAGAACTATGATTAGATGGAGAAGAAGACAATACTTACGAATTTATTTTTGACTAATGGGAAACGTGGATTTTCTCTTTTTTTTTTCCATAAAATATTCTTTTTTCTGTTTTGACTAATGGGGGAAGTTTGAACTTTGGGGAATCAGCGAAAAGAAATCATTTTTATTTAATAAAAGTAAAAAAAAAAATTACACAAGAAGTACCGTATCTATTTCACCTATTTAAGTTTAAAATTCAAGTTTTATTACAGTAAAAAACTCTCAAAAATAATCATATCTAATTTTTTTACTACAGTAAAAAATTTTCACATAAAGTTACATCTCAATTCAAATTAAAAATTCGAATCAACGAACTAAATGAGTCTTAATCTCTAAACTTTAATTTTTTGGACAATTTTAGACGTTTAGTCTATAAAATTAAGGAACGATTTCTAAAATTTATTAAAGATGAACATGTGTTCATGATAATTTAAAATTTTACAAAAAGAGTTTCTCTTTATTACTTTTAAAACCTCCCCTTACTCATTAAAAAGAAAAGAGACATCGGACAACAAGTAAAAATCTACTTCCAACAATGAACCCAAAAAAAAAAAATACTATTGCCACCAAATTATTATATTTTCTATTTAAATTATTTGTTAATAATAATTTATTGAAAAGATAAAACGGTTTTTTAATGATTATAGATGATAGATTGCTCATATTCTTTTGTTTTGGTTCATGGATTAGAACCATGATATTAGAATTATTTTTAATTTATGAGTATTTTTTGTGAGATAAAATATTGTAGTGAATCATGAACCATAATTTAAATCAGGGTACGAATCTTCTTACTAAACGTCACTTTAGGAGATGTTTAATTAGAGGATTCAAAATATTAGATTTAGTGGGTTACTCATGAGAGAGACCACGTTACTCTGCCTCTCTTTTCCAATTTCTTTCATCCTTGCCCTCAAACAAAATATTGGATTAACACTCTCCCTCCGTTTATCTCTCTCGCCTACTAAACATAGTGTAATAGGATGATGTTTGTTTGGTAAGAAACTTCGTTTAAAGGTAACTAACTCAAATTATATTACTATAATATTTTTTTTTATAAAAATTTAAATTTAATTTTTTTATAATATTTTTCTCATTCACAATTTAATTTATAATTTAAATTGTGTAAATGAACATATTCAAAAAATTAGTTTTTAATGATTGTTTGAATAATAATTTGTCTGAAAAGTTCTCATCTTTAAAGAGCCTTTTAATCAAAGATGACAATGTCGAACCTTCCTAAATTGAATCAATGAAATAATCCTTGAGAAAAAATTTAGAATAATACCCACAAAAAAGCCTGCAATTACACGATTAAAGACTAGTCAATTTGTCAGAAAGATTCTCTCTCTCTCTAAATAAAATAAGACTAACATGATTCTTAGCCGTTCTATGAAGACGTATAAGAATCGTGGCAAAGCATAAACTATAAAAGAGATCTCACTCAACCATGGAAAATAATGAAGTGTGATTCACTGGAGACAAAATATAAGTTGTCTCACACTTTATTATAATAATGCGTCTTGACTATTGTAATCTCAAAAAGTATGGTAAACTATTTCAAAACAAATTAATGTGGACTACATCATTTTCACCCTTTAGCTCTTTTTACCCATAGTTTTCATGTCTAAAGTTGTCATCATAGTTTACATGTCTACATTGTCGGTGACAAATAATTTTTTGCAAGTTTAGATAGGCTGTCCTATTAGTTGTGCTGGGTCTTATTTTAGGCTTCCTTTACAGTGGAACTCCTTAAATGTTTGGTAGGAAAGAAAAGTAGAAGGTAGGAAAAAGGTGGAGGGATTTAGGGAAGGAAAATGAAAATGTAGATTGTTTGGTATAAGAGAAAAGAGAAAGGAAGAGAAAATTGAGTGAAAAATAATATATGTGGACCCCACTATTTTTTTTCTTTCCACAAGTGGGCAGAAAATGAGATGAAAAATGGAGACAACTCATTAAAGTGAGTAAAGTTACTAAACTACCATTTTCTCCATCAACATCCAAGCAAAAAATTTAAGGGTATAAAAGTAATTTACGAGTAAGATTTTTTCTTTTCTCTCAATTTAACTTCCAATACCAAACAAGTGAATGTAAGCTCATTTTCTTTCCATTTTCTCATACCAAACAACATAAAAGAAAATCAATTTCCTTTCCACCATTGCTATTTTTCATCACTTCCATATTTCCTTTCTATCCTATTTTCTTTCCTTCCTACCAAACATAGCAATTGTTTTTACCGGTAGAAGTGTTGGCCGTGTTTAAAATTGATCCCATTTTTATTTTTTATGTTTTTTGAGAAAGAAAAAATAAAAATGTTTTTAAAACGGCGTTTAGCGCAATAAAGATAAAAAAACAAAAATGAGAATGATTTTTTGGCTTAGTGTAAAATGAGAGAGAAATGAAAAACGACTTTTAGTCATTTTTTTATTTTTTGTTTTCGTTTTCTCCACTCTCGAGCAGAGAGAGAGAGAAAGAGAGACATTAATGAGTTTTTTTGCACTGAAAATAATCTCTTGATAAAACTACTAAATAAATTTTCAAAAATGATTTCTGTCTGAGATTGAAAATGTTTTCATTTTCATAAAAAAAATAAAATCATTTTGGAACGAGTTTTAAACGCACCCGTTATTTTTTACCGTTACATTAAAATTTTCAATTGTTAGATCTGCAGAGTGAGCAGTTTTGTACGACGCGCTATAAATTTTTAATATAGACCTATATAGATTTAACAGTTAAAAATATAATTTAACAATAAAAAATAATACTTTTAACAATGAAAGCATTTTAGAGGTTCCACCGTATAATTTGCCCTTATTTTATTATGTAGCTAAATTCGTAAGTTTAAATGATGTGACAAAATGGTACTAGGGGCAGAGAAATAAGAAAACTCATTTTTGTACCTTACCCAGAATTCTTAGGACCCTTTTATTTTTTTCTTTTGCTGGTTCCAGGTGAAAAATGAAGTTATATGAGAGAAAATATTATCGTAAAAAAGTTAAATTTAAATTTTTATGAGAGAAAATACTGTAGCAAAAAATTAAGGGTTTGTTCTTTTGAGTGAAAAACTCAAAAAAAGGTAACTCGAGTTATAATTTTATTCGAGTTCATATTCTTTTAAGTTTAAACTCGAGTTTAAACTCGAGTTCAAACTCGAGTCTATGACTAAAACTCGAGTTCAAGTTTTCCCTTCAACTCGAGTTTAGAAACTCGAACTCAAATTAATGAACAGTATTTTTTCTATTTTTAAAAATGCTATAACTTTTTCGTTTTAATTCTGATTGAGATGATTTTTTTTTCTATGCGTTGACAATGAAAAGACGAATAAAACCCGACCCATATACTTTATTAAAATTTTTCATCAGCATTGAGTTTTTATTAAAATACTATCTAAATACAAATTCAAATTTTGACTCACTCAAACACAAACTCAAAAAGATTCTTATCTCAAACCATAACTCAGATGTATACAACCAAACGCAAACTCAAATTACAAGTTTAACTCAAGTTTTAACTCAAATTCAACTCAAGAATTATACTCAAGTTAAACTCTAAAAAAACAAGCCCTAAATTGTGTTCGAATCCGCGAAAAGAATAAAACTTCAGTGTTATAAAACATTGGTTTCTGTATTGCGGGGTCTCAACTTGCTTGATGTAAAGGGTTTGTTTTCATATTGTGTCTAAAAATTTAAATTTTTATGAGAGAAAATACTATAGTAAAAAATTGAGTTGTGATTCGAATCCCTGAAAAGAATAAAGCTTCAGAGTTATAAAGCACTAGTTTTCTGTATTGGGGGTGTCTCAACTTGCTTGATGTAAAGGGTTTGTTTTCATGTTGTGTCTAAACTCTAAACCGTTTTCTTCCAGAAAAGAAAAAGGAATATACAAGTTGTCTGTTTTTTCCGAACGTGGTAAATCATATAAAGTCGATTGAACAGATCAGCCAGTGGCTGTTGGTATTGTGCTAATAATGCCTTTTATATATTCTTGCTAAGATACAAAAGTTGGAAATGCCCATTTATGTGTTCCTTGGAAAACAACTATGCCTTGCTTTTGCTTGTTATTTTTCTAGGTTGCTTCCTCACTGTAATATAAAGGTTAAGATTCCTATGTCTCATTTGCTACCTTTTCAAAACCGTCTTAATCAGCTAGAAAACAAGAGACAAAACCAGTTAAAAAAAAAAAAAAAAAAAAAAAAAAAATTAAAAAAAAAAAAAAAAAAAGACATTGATTTATAATTTGGGTCACTTTCACAATCTCATTGGAGTCATCTTTTACTGGGGAGTGATATGAAAGCAATCTTCAAGTGGCCAGATTTATAGAAGAAATGGATCCAACAAAAACTTTAGTCGCACTCAACTTCCCACTTCAAAATCATCCAAAAAGAAAAATAATTAACTTTCATAGTATATGCTTATTATGAAGATAAAAAGCAATAAAGTCTAGTTCTATGCCCATAACAACAACAACAATAATCTGACGGACATTCTACTACTCAATAAGAAAGATACTTTGATTAGTCACACCCAAATAAACAACTTCCATAGTATATACCCAAATACCAATATATAGATTTTTTTTTTTTAAGAAAGCAATAAAGTTTCATTCTTTGTAGATCTTAATTAAGTGATCCTGGAATGAAAAATTTGAAGAAATTTTATGGTGAAAGCTGTCCCTTTTCCCTGTTTAGAAATTGTTGTTTTAATTATTAGATTAATTTATAAATGGTCTGATTTGTGAGTGTCTAACATTTACTGAAACACAAGTTTATTTCTAATCACAAATCAAAGCATTAAAAAGTTAATATAATAACAAAAACTAACACTTTCTTCCAATAAGAAAAAAGAACGGTTCCTATTATAAAAGTTTCCTAAAAATTAATAGCAGTAATATAATATATTGGGACGTTTGATTCATGATTCAGAACTATTCTCGTTTTACGTGTATTTTTTGTGAGAAAAAAATACTATAACGAATCACGAACCATGATTCGAATCATGCCACGAATTTTCCTTCGAAACGTCCCCTCACTCAGTATGAAAGTTACTTTAATTAGCTGAATCCAAAGGAAGAGCGAAATTCACTCTTTTCGAAAAGTTTGGCATCTTACTTGGGCAGAAGTGCCAAACCTTCATGATCAGTTGCTATATTTGGTAGAAATATAATCACCTTGTTTGGATCTTGAAGAAACAACCCTAACTTGGGCATTCCATTAAAATTCTGACAAAACACCACGAGCACTTGTAAACCTCTTCATCTCACCCAAAGAAGGCACCACTAATATCCCAACGTTAGAACCATCTGCCTTGTCCTTAGAGTTAGGACCATCATCAATAATCATATTCTCTTTGACACCCTTTTTGTGTCTCTTCTTGACAACCTTGACCTCTTGCACGGAGCAGCCAACCTTCTTGGGCTTGGGCTTGGGCTTCTTCTTGTTGGTGATTTGGCCCAAGCATGAGACCTTGGGAGAAGTGGGCTCGCGAGTGTCGAAGCTACTTCCATACTTGGGCTTTCTTCTGGCCTCAGAAGGAATAATGGAAGTGTAGACTGGCTTGGTTGAGCTGGGCTTGCGGGGGCTTAGAGGAGGGCTTACTAAGATGGCGGTGATGGAAGGAGTTGCATGGGGAAGAGAAAGAAGCTTGGCAATCTTGTTTCTCAAGTTTGATGTTTTTCTCTCCATTCAGAATTCGCATACAGAAATCTTCTTCTATTGTTGTTAGTCCAAGATTATATATATATATATATATATATATATATATGTGTGTGCGTGTGTGTGTGTATAATGGTGGTAAGTTTGGGATGAGGACAAAGGAAGTTGACTTTTTCATTGGAGGAGCTGATGCCCGCGTAGACAGCCGGCCTGAATTTAAAAAGGAGGACCCTTTTTTCTTTTCTTTTATTTCTTTTATTATTATTATTATTATTTTTGATAATTGAAAGGGAGACTTTAGGGCCGGCGGAATTCTGCTCGGCAGTCCTCTTATTAGCTTGACAGAGCGATTTATATATATATGTATACATATATGTTTTAACTTTTAGTTCTTGTAGCTATTTTCAGTTGTTCACAAAACAAGCTAACAGTAACAAGTAACAAATACCATATTGTTTTTGTTAAGCTTAAAATAAAGGAAAAAGTATACATTCCATTTATTTCACCGATTCAAGTTTAAAATTCAAGTTTAAAATTCAAATTTTATTATACTAAAAAACTCTCAGAAATAATCACATTTAACTTTCTTACTGCAGTAAAAAAACTCACGTAAAGTCACATCTCAACTCGAATTAAAAACTTAAATCAACGAATTAAACAGGATAATCTCAGTAGTGATCACGATATTCAAAACGACCTCTTCAACTGGGGATTGTGAAACCACTAAGTGAGATATTTCTTTTTCTTTCCTCAGGCGGTTTTTGAAGAATTTATTAAGTTGATTACCCAAGGAAATGAAATTAACAAAATAAATTACAATTTTTAATCAGCTCAGTATAAAAATTGGTGGTCCTTCCGAAGTCATTTTGTAAATTAAAATATTTGAAAAGTATTTATCAATGAAGTTTTTGAATGACAAGACGGCGGTTACAGATCTATTCAAAATGCTGAAATACATATTGAACATGCTCGTAATTTACTTGCAAGCAAGTAATCTTTAAGACTATTATTTGTAATAAACTGGTCTCTCTGGATACAAGCTATATACCGACCTTGAATACTTGAAGCATTTGACTTCAGTAGCGACCCAAAACAAAAGATGCGTTTATAAGCAGGAATTCAATTAGTATGTCTTTTAAACTCAGTCTAGCAGAAATTGTTCCGATGGCAACGGGTTGATGATACATATTCAAGTATAATACAAAGTGAAAGAGCTCGCGGAAAGATGAGGTCTCTACGTGCATTTGGACGCAGTTTCGCAGATCCAAAGCCCACTTCACGCATGAAGCTGCGAGTGGAATGCATGAACAGATCAATTTGCATCCGTTGCGCATCCAAACACTTCTGTTAGGGTTAATTTAGTGCAACAATTAAGAATGATGATAACTGACCTTTTGCATAATCTCAGATCACTTAGCGATCATGATGGACTAACGAGTGCTCCGATCATCCTTGTCATCTTTATCGCTTGTTTGTGGAGTGTATTGGCTCGTCGATGATGGCGAGTAGCCAGGTTGGCTGGGTGAGTACCCTGCACTTGGGCTGCATGGACAGGAAAACTTTTTAGAACGAGGATAAACACCAGTCACCTGCAGCTTCAAAGAGCTGTTTAAAGCAAACAATGCCTTGTTCAGCTTTACCTGTATTGTGGAGAACTCGAGCTATAGTCTGGGCTAACACCAGAGTTAAATGGACTGTACAAATAGAAATAGAATTCGAATTAGAGTGAAAAAAAAAAGCGGAGAGATTAGTCCAACATTCTAAATCTAAAATTTTTATAGGAAAATAGGAAAGCTTAAACAAAAGAGCTTACCTGCTGGGACTGTATGTGGGGCTTGAAGGAGAATACGATGGAGATGTGGGTGAATATGATGGTGATGTTGGGCTGCATGTGCATCAAAAATAAAAAGTCAACCATATAAGTAGATGCCCCCGGAACACATAATTGGAGATGTACAAGTATTAAGTAGCCCACGACTTTGTTTTAAACAAGCGAGCGAAGTTGACAAAAAGGCGTCACCATGCGAGTACAGACTGATTTTCAAGAGCAAAGAAATCTCTGATGCTACAAAAAAACTTACCTGTAATTCGGAGATGTAGGACTATATGGGCTAGATGGTGACAACCTCGGGCTGCTTGGAGAGTACGCCAGTGAGGGGCTGTATTTTGCCGACTGAGGATTGTAACTTGGAGATGTTGGGCTATAGCTGGGTGAGGTTGGGCTGTAACTTGGTGAGGTTGGACTATAGCCAGGAGAAGTGGGGCTATAGGCTGGTGAAGTAGGACTGTAGGATGGAGATGTTGGGCTGTAGGAGGGCGATGTCGGGCTGTAGGAAGGTGATGTTGGGCTATAGGACGGTGATGTGGGGCTGTAAGATGGTGAGGTCGGGCTGTATGCTGGGGAAGTGGGGCTATACGCAGGGGATGTGGGGCTGTAAGCTGGCGAAGTCGGACTATAACTTGGTGAAGTCGGACTATAGCTTGGAGAAGTTGGACTGTAACTTGGTGAAGTCGGGCTGTAGCTTGGAGAGGTTGGACTGTAACTCGGAGAAGTAGGACTATAGCTGGGTGATGTGGGTGAATAAGATGGACTTGTAGGAGAATAGGCAGGACTTGTAGGAGAATAGCCCGGAGAACTGGGACTATACGTCGGAGAGGTGGGACTGTAACCAGGACTTGTTGGACTATATCCAGGCGAAGTAGGACTATAACCAGGCGAGGTTGGACTGTATCCAGGGGAAGAAGGACTGTAGCCCGGAGATGATGGACTGTAACCAGGGGATGAAGTAGGAGAGAAGGCCATTCCTCCAACATATGGAGAGAATTGAGCATCGGATATGGGAGACAAACGGAGATTTGGGCTCAACAGATAACCTGGAGACATCATGCCTTCATGATAAGGAGTTCCCGAGACTGGAGAGCGGGAAGGTGTCATGCCGAAATCAAGACCATCCATATAACTAGGTAGCTGGAGTTCAATAGCATTTTTCAACATCTCATCATTGAGATACAAGGCACAACCTCCTGTACCAATTGGCGCAAGCTGACCCAACATTATATTCTCTGTAACACCCCTCAAATAGTCGGTTTCAGCATACACTGCAGCGTCAAGAAGAATGTCCACAGTTTCTTCAAAAGAGCATCGCATCATTGGCCCAGTGTCATTCCTGTTGATACCATGACGAGTAATGGCCATCAAGTGTCCACGATAGGTCATCGTATCACAAAGGATAGCCAAATGCCGGTAATTCACATAAGACCCATCAAAAGATATGACAACACGCAATTCATCCAAGAGTGACCGACGAACTGCCTCAATACCAAGAACTTCAATAACTTCAATCAAGTGATTGCTTGTCGTTCTCTTTGCATCAACATCTTCATGGCAGATAACAGCCAACAGATTGACACCTTCTGTATCAAGCATCCACTCATTCTCTGGTTTAAATCCATCATTCTCGTCAAACTTGTTTACTTTACCATGTTTGATAAACACCTTGTTGATATCTGGGATACCACGAAGAGACATTTCTGTCAGCATATTACTCTCAATTTTCTTTAAGAAAACATCGTCCTCAGCAGCTTCATCAGTTAAGTCTCCTTTTGGTGCTTCATCATTCATGATACGGATTCGAAGGATCAGTTTTTCAGCATTATCATCGTTGAATATACAAGTCAAATCATCATCAAATTCGACGTTGATCTTCTCTGCAATATCAGCCATGCTCAGCTTCTTATCCACCATCATTTCACGATTCAATTCTATGCGAAGCAGCCAAGGGGAGATTTTATCTGGGTTAATTTCTTCATCCGGCATTTCATAGTAAGACCTGACAAAGTCAACATCCTCGTCGATGATTGTGCTCATGGGGTCTGGATCATACCAAACTTCTGTAGCTTGCGTTACACTCCGGAGAGTGGTATACTCCAAAGCACACTGAACAGTTTTGGCCCTCTCTTTGGTTTTACTTGCTTCAGGCTTCAAAAAGACAGAGAGAGATGGAGTTTTGATTCTCTTGGCTACATTTATAATTTCTCTCAACCTGGGAACACCTAAAGTAACATTCTTGGCACTCACACCAGCATAGTGGAAGGTATTGAGAGTCATCTGAGTAGCAGGCTCACCAATTGACTGTGCAGCAACACAACCTATCATTTCACCAGGGGCTACAAGTGACTGTAGGAAACGAGATTCTATTTCTCCAATAACCCATTCAAATCCTTCTCGAGTAAGCCTGTATTCCTCCAGCACCCTTTTGCTAGCAAAAGTACTTCGGAGCAAAATGTTAAAAAACAATGTAGCATTCTTTTGAGCTTCGACACTCAACGGATCCTCACCAGGAACAACCTTCAGCCTCTCCTGGAGCTTATCAATAGCTTCTACAATTTCCATTGGGTGCATATCAGAAGTCCTTCGGAAATCTATCTTGAAGGTCTTCTGTGCATTCTGAATAAGCCTCTTCAGGTTAACAGGCAATGGCCAAGAATTATCACCGGTGGTAGCAATCTCTGTTCCCAGTTGTAATCTATCAGATTCAAGTTTCTGAACTTCAGCATCAAACACATTGCGAAACTCTCTAATGGTTTTGAGATCCTCTACGTGTTCAGGTAACATGTAGGTTGGGTTCCAAGTTTCATTATCGAACTCATACCTAAAAACCCTCTCAAATTCTGTTTTTTTCATTTTCAGAGAATCCAGTTTCTGAGATTCTATCCAAACAGAATCCATTCCATCTTCCCCATAGAGAAATTGAATAACATCCCCCAATGAATTCCTGACTGTCCCATCGTATTTGACCATAATATCCTCCATAGCTTTCACCAGTCTCCGCTGGATGTACCCAGTCTCAGAAGTTTTCACGGCAGTATCTATAAGACCTTCTCTACCACCCATAGCATGAAAAAAGAACTCTTGTGGGGTCAGTCCTCGCAGATACGAGTTCTCAACAAAGCCACGACTTTCTGGCCCATAATCGTCTTTGGTGAAGTGGGGCAATGTTCGATCTATAAACCCATAGGGAATTCGCTTGCCCTCAACATTTTGCTGCCCCACACAAGCAGTCATCTGTGAGATGTTAATGAAACTTCCTTTAGATCCTGCAGTAACCATAGCTTTAAGATTGTTGCTCTCAGACAAACTCTTTTGGGCACTACTTCCAGCATCATCACGAGCCTTATTCAAGACCTATAGGTACCACACATATTAGTAATCAACAGAAGGCATACAAAAATTAAAAATAAAAAAAAAAAGAGAAAGAAAGAAAGATAAAATAAGGCCAAATCAAGTAAACTCAAGGCACCTGGTTCACTTTGTTTTCAAATGACTCCATCATTGTGCGCCCAGGTTCAGCTTCTAGCTCTTTTGCTTGGGCTTTCCTGATAAGTTCTTTCACGTCATTTTTTGCCCTTGAAATGGTCTCGTTAATTTTTTCCATGGTCGATGCATCGGCAATTGTATCTCCGATACCAATACTAAAACCATTCTGCAAAAGCCAATAGTTGACAAGCCACTGTGTATGACCCAGAAACTTGCGGGCTGCATCTGGACCAACCTCTTCCCTGTGTTCAACAATATTTTTGAAAAACTTGTACGAATCAAAAAGTCCCAAGTAGAATGGCTAAATAATGCTAAGAAATGGTTGCTACAGATCGAGTTTATATCCAGGACACAGAATATGGTCATAACTAGATCGAAATTGCACTCACAAAAGTCCAAGTAGAAGAGCAGATTCTAATAGTTTGGATTGCTACAAGTTCCCCTAAATCAGAAATTCCTAAGATCTAAACTAGACTTTTCAACCAAAATGTAGATATTCCACTTTTATTTTGGCACTGAAGTGTGTGCACGGGAAGAAGACTGCATACCATATCACATGTATAAGACTTCCTGAAGATGTCCCAAGGGTCTTCTTGCAAAGAGTTCCAGAAAGCAGCTCTCCCTTTTCTATTCTAACTAATGTATCCCCTGGAGTTATATATCCACTTTCCGACTCAGCGTGCCAGGCAGAAGTTCTGTTCAGATTTATCTGTTTCGGAATAATAAGATTAAAAACTTGTTTTCCAGTCCAAAGAGGCCGTGGCTTCAAAATTGCAGGAGCAGGAACTTTTCCATCAAAATCCTCCCACCACATCAAGATGTTCATGAAAACATCCTGCAACAGATTAGCAGGGATCAGAAGCAAGCAGATTAATATGAAATATACCCAAAGAAATCA
The DNA here is from genome assembly GCF_000414095.1 of Morus notabilis. Taxonomy (NCBI): domain Eukaryota; kingdom Viridiplantae; phylum Streptophyta; class Magnoliopsida; order Rosales; family Moraceae; genus Morus; species Morus notabilis. Next base: position 491,616 of record NW_010387635.1, read on the forward strand.
TGATATTCTCTAACCTTCTCTATGAAGGTATCTCTCTTCGTGATTTTACGACAACCCAAGAGTGTATCCTGGACAATTCCCATCACAGGTCGATTTGACTGAGGGGATACAATGCATTTGGGCACCATCATAAGCTCCAGTACTTCTGCCCTAGTCTCAAATGATTGAGGAACGTGCATATTCATTTCATCACCATCAAAGTCAGCATTGTATGGCGAAGTGACGGATAAATTAAGCCGGAAAGTTGAATATGGCATGATCTTGATCCTATGCCCCATAATAGACATTTTATGGAGACTGGGTTGACGATTGAACAAGACAAAATCACCATCATTCAAATGGCGCTCCACCTGAAACAAAAAAACCAGAAGTTGAGAAGTGGAACCACAGATCCACTCCAAGGTCCCAAAAATAATAGTAATAATAATAATATAGGAAGTCTTGCCTTATATCCGAGCTCCAAATGATGATCACTACTTTTCTTCAAGTAACGAAGATCGAGCCTTTGTCCATCATCTCTTATGATGTACTTTGCACCAGTTTTACCAGGTGGGGGATGGGGCCCATACTCAACAAGCTCCTTCAACCTGATTTCTCAATCAGACACACCCGGTTAGGAGCAAAGATGGAAGAAATGGTATCGAGTAAGAGTGGAACATGCAAAGAAGATCCACCTTTCAATGTTATATGGCGTCACAGTCTCTGGATATGTAAGATTTAAAGCAATACTCCAGGGCACTCCTAATTCATCAATGTTAATGGTTGGATCAGGGGTGATAACTGTACGTGCAGAAAAATCCACACGTTTTCCCATCAAGTTCCCTCTAATCCGACCTTCCTTCGCTTTAAGCCTACTGCATATTGATTTTATTGGCCTCCCTGATCTCTGTGTAGCCTGCATATGCACATAAATAAGTTCATAGGTTACCAACGTACATGTACATGTACTTGGACATGAGTTCCTGTATCCATGATTACAAGTAACCATACCCTTGGCAATCCAGGCAACTCATTGTCAAAGTACGTGGCTATATGGAACTGTAACAGCTGTGCGAACTCTGAAATGATATGGGCAGGTGAACCATTCCTCTCCTGTCTTCTTAGATTTTCATTGTGCCTTATAATCATGGCCAATTGATGAGTCAAATCATCCTGGAATCAGCAAAGGCAAAAGGTCAAAACAAAACTGAAAAAAAAATACAATTTAGAACCCTTTCTTAATTAGAACATAAACAAAAAGAAAAACAATACCAAATTGCTAAAAGAACAAACGAAAAGATTGGTCATCTTAAGAACCCAAGAAAACAAGAACAAAAGAAAGAAACGCTTGCCTCACTCCTGGAGGATGTGTCCATCATCACAGAAGGTCTAACTGGAGGTGGAGGGATTGGAAGAACTTGCAGAATCATCCAATCTGGACGAGCATACTTTGGATTCAAGCCCAAAAGCTGACAATCCTCGTCACTTATTCTCTTCAAAACACTCAGAACCTGCAACGCTTAAAGATAATATGAGCATTCATCTAACACGTCAGTCTAGACAAGGCAACTAATGCATATTCAAGTGTATCAGCAAAAAATTACTCTTTCTGCAGTAAGAGTCTGCTTTCTCTCCACAGGTTCAGGAAGCTGTTCCTGCTCATCAATTTTCTTCCTCTGCGATTTGTACTCGGCAACCATTTTCATTCCATCTATAGACAGCTTTGGCTGCTGGGCACCACAGCCACCCCGACTCTTTTTCACGGGTTCTTCAGATTCTTGCCCTTGGACGTTAATATCATCACCACCTTCACACTTCGATTTGTTCTTGCACGCATCCAAAATCTTTTTAAGCTTATTTTTTGGGTTCTTTATTTTCAGAGCTTGCTTAAACTTGTGGTCATCCTACAAATGCCAAGGATAAGAATCAGCATACATAGTCTCTGTCTATAACACAGTTCTCTATCCATGTGACAACAAATAATACACCGAAACGCAAATAGTGATCGGAGTCCCTTTACCTCGTCGACCATTATTTTGGAGCAATTGAAGCAAACGCAACGCATAATGGTGAGAACAGTCTTCATAAACCCAATGTGGAACATGGGCTTGGCAAGCTCAAGATGCCCAAAATGCCCGGGACACTCGGCCATGTTAGCAGTGCAAGTTTCGCACTTCATCTTCCTGTCAATGGTACCAAGCCGAGGGTCGCTCAGACCCGCCGGCTTCGGCTTTTCCCCCCTTATCTTCTCTCCCTGCCCCATCTGTATAAACCA